>NW_019385392.1:156091-163093 GCF_000671375.1 Centruroides sculpturatus
ATAACTGATCCTGTTAGTGTTTTTTACAGACCCTAAACAATACCCATTTTGATAAACTTAAAACAGCAAATACATGTAATTTAAAGTAAAAATAATCAAATCCCCAATAACAAATTAAAATACACTACCAATAACTAAAATATGCAAGTAATGCCATTTTTTTTTTATTATACAGTAACTTGTTGCATTCCATGTACTTTGGCATCTTGCATGTGCATCCAATCTGGTGGCCATGTTTACTGCTTTCATGCTTCATAAGTTTTTTCATTTCAATTGTTGGTATTACAACTTTCCTCTTAGACTTGATTGCTTCCACACACTTCTTGAATGTCATGGTTAATAAGTAAAGGTTATGTTAGGTTGAATAAAGTTTTTGCATATTATTAACAGCTGTCATTATTTAACACAGATGTGTTTTTAATTATTAAAATCAGATATAAACAGTGGTGGTATTCAGCAGGTTCGCACAGGTTCGGCCGAACCCGTTGTTAACATTTTCAAAGTTTTCTGAACCTTGTTAAACACACAACATTTCTCAATGGTTTTGTTTCTTTTAAAAAATATATTAAAATATACGTATTATACTCTGTAACACTACTAAACTAGAGCCTTATACCCCGTTTGCCTTGGTACGACCTCCCTCAACTGTTTCAATCTCGACTGAAACGAGGTTCAATTGCAATTGACTCAAGAGAGTTCTTGAAACTAGATCCAGTCATAAGAGAGATCCCTTAATCCCATGCGCGCGAGAAAATACAAGATGGTATTGTTGGACTATCGACAGTGAAATAAAAGAGAGATTGTATTTCGAGAGATGATGACATCTGTATTATTAGATATATATTGCAAGAAAAAGTATTGTATTTATTTCTAACCAAAACTTCCATTTTGTTTGTCAGTGTTTGTCACTTACCACGTAGTTATGTCAGTTTTATCATCGTGTGTAATATATATCTTTTTTTATTTATATGAGTATCTTAAGGTCAGTTTTTGTGCTAATGTTGCTAATCCACCATTTGAGTGAAAAAAAAATTAAGGAAAAATTTTCTGTTGGCAAACCCTTTAAATATTTCGAATATCACCACTGTTTATACTGTATTTAAAAAATATTAGTTTTTCAATCCCATTTTCAGTAAGAGGACTTTTTTTTAATCTGAGCAAGTACCTAGATATAATCTGCCCCATTCCTCAACATTCCCAATGGAGATGTTGAGGGATGGGGCAGATTATATCTGGGATTGCTTACTCAGATTAGTTTCCTGGTTCCCCAAAGCAGCATGTTGATAGCTCAACTGCCTCAGCCATACTTCTGTATATATTTGAATTAAGATACTATTTCTTTGATTTCCCCTTGGGCAAGAGTAGTATTGATGCTCTTTTTATAATAGCTATTAGACTGCATTGTTATAGCATAATGCAATATTTTGCTTAGTTATTTTTTAAGCAGAATTAACATGAGAATATTGACAATGAAAATGTGATGCTTCAAACTACACAACCACAAGGGTACACAAACAATTTGAAAATGCAATGACCTTCATCCTACTAGTATAAATTAGATATTATGAAATAAGTCAACAAATTATATACTAATTCATTCATGTCGGTACTGAACTAAAAATATTTTACCCAAAATGTTTAATTCAGTGTTCCTAGTATCAGTGAATTTAGAATAATTCTGCAGGCTCAGTATCAGTGTACTTAGTTCTTCAAGCATCAATTAAAAACATTTTATATGGCTACATTAACTTATTTTTAAGTTAAATGTTAAGCACCCATTCTTAATTTAAATTTAAAATACTGCCTTGGCAATTAAGTCTTTATTAAGGCTTCCTATTACTGAGAACCCAGGATTGAATCTGAGAGGGTGAAAAAACCCTAGGAATTTAGGGATAGTCTAGTCAAACCCATCCTTCACTACTCAGTAGCCTCATTTGTGAGCGTGACCAAACACAATAGATATTAACTGGCTTTTGGCTTTCTCCACGTTATTTTTTTGGCTTTTCCATCCTGTGGAAAATAACATGCTAGAGATTTAATCCACAGCAAATCTAGTTGTCATTCTGTATTTAATCAGAGAATTAAGATCAGTTTTTATACTTTTCACATAAAGTTGAATATCACACTAATGCAAATTAATGCATACTTTAAATGAAGTGACGTATCGCTCAACTTTTTAAAATGAATCTTATCTGCTGATTTTTCTCCCTGTAAAAAAAAATTAGTATTTTAATTTTGTCTTAAAGTAACACATTTCTATGGTCACTGTTTTGCCACAAATTATATAATTTAAATACTGTAATTTTTTATTCTTAAGAATAAAAATTCTCAGTAGAACACATTCAAAATGCATTCCATTAAACTAAAACTCCTAACTATGCATGTGCTAAAAGGTCTTTGTGACCTCTAGCAAGATTGATGAATTGAAAATACATTTAAAGATCACTTCCTTATTGTAAAATTTTGAACTGCTTGTATAAATAAGCAAATTTTAGCTTTTATTTGCAAGCAGTTCTCATTCAAACTGCAAAATCCATGAATGGCAAAATATATAAACACTCCAATTAATTTTGTATTTGCTTACTGAATGTTTTAATATATAAAATTGAAATGAATTTAATTGTGGAATTCTTTAATACAAATCTTGAATATCTAAAAAATATTACTTTTCAAAGTTGTTTTGGATCCAAATATTTTCATATTGGACTGTGGTATGCATATCTAAGATAATAAATTAATCTTTAGATGATCTTTTAGTTTAAAATACAGTGGAACCTTGGTATACGACCTTAATTCGTTCCTGGTGTTTGGACTTATACTGAATAGGACGTATACCAAACCAACCTTTCCCATAAAAAGTAATGTAAAAATGATTAATCTGTTCTCATGTAAAAAAAGAAAAAAAAAATAGCTGGCTTTAAACACCTTGCTTTCCTGGCTAGTTCCTGCTTGATTTTTCATGAGATCAGCATGTATTTTTTTTAGCTTTCTCGCAAATAATTGCTTCTGATACGCTGTCGCCAGCACACTGTTTTTCAGTTATCCAAAGCAATAGCAATTTCTCAACATGATCTAATGTCTTCGATATCTGTTTAGAAATTGATTTAACCCCTTTTGCAATGTTAGCAGATTTATGTCTTTATTTTTCACAATTGTCGATATTATCGTTCTCGGAATAAGGTATGCAACAGTTAAATCTCAAATACACATGCCACCTTCATATTTCTCAACAATTTCTTTTTTCAGTTCCATTTTGATTCTAGTAAATTTTTTAGTTTTCTGCTGCTTTTCATTTGCCTTTTTGCAATTCATGATTAATAAAAATAATAAAATTTTACTTACAATTAAAATCAGAAGAAATTTAACAAAGTTATAAACTGTGGCACCGCGAACGTCTAGTCTGGTCTAGTACACCGATAGTACTACTTGTTCATAGATGGCGTGTATAATTAAGTCATATACCAAACAAAAGTCATATACCGAGCAAAATTTGTTTAGTCCAAACAAGACGTATTCCGAATTGGACATATTCTAAAGCAGACATATACCAAGGTACCACTGTAATTTTTTTGAACAGTTGATTTATTTCATTTTATTTTATTCCACATTGTTCTATGGAAATCTAAAATTATTTAATACAATTTTTTTTTCCTCACTAAAATTTCTTAATGTTTAGTCTTTCCAGATTATTCTGATGATGATGATGATGATTATGATGATGAAGAGGATGAGGAGGAGGAACAGAATGAAGAAAAGGAAGATGAAATAAAAATGAAAACTAAAAAAGTCTCTCTTGTAGATGTGTCTGAAAAATTGCCTAAAAAAAGAAAGGTTTCTAAATCTGATGGATTGCCAAAAAAGGTGAAAGACCTTACTAAACCTGTCTTATAACAAAATAGCATGGTTAGTAATGCAATCTTACAAACAGTGTGAGNTATAAACAAACAACAGCTAACCCGAGAAGTGATAAAAAGATAACAAATACAAAAATTTCAGTAATTAAACTTTACTTTTTAAATGTAGTTTGTTTAAATTTAGATTGTGCTGGGACCTTGTAGAGATTCAGAATGTGAAGTGAATGTTGTAGAAATTGAAACAACTGATTATGAAGATAATGTAATTACTGCAACACTTGCAGTACTCCAGTCAACAAGGGAAAAAAGATTTGCTGAGGTAAATACATACTGAATTTTAGCAACTTGAGTGCACTCATGTTGAAATATTTAATGACGTGTTTAATTTATCTTGAATTTGATTATTTTTTTACTTTTCTTATGATATGTAGTATTATTCCAGTTGTTCTCTCAAATTAAAAAGAAAAGGCAGCATAGTTTATTATTCATGAACAAAATTTCAGTGTGTCCTCAGTTATGAATAAAATTACATTTTTCCATTTCACCTATTATGCAAAAAGTTGTTACTTATAATAGTGTTCAGTTTCATAACTTAGATGCACTGAACCAACAAGGAAGTGTCAAACAAACTTCAGCTTTATTAACTCTCTCTCTATAGACTCTTGGCCAGTGTTGTCTTTCAGTTTTTTGCTAAATCTTTCTATTCTTCATGCTATTCTTCTTTCTCACTAGAACGTAAATTGAGTTCTCTAGAATAGTACTTTCCTAGACTTTAGTCATGTAAAACTAAATTTTATCATGAGAATTGTGATCCTATTAAACTTTAGGATTTTTTAAATGCCACATTTGAAAACCTCAGTTGCAAATAGAAATGTTAACTATATCATTTCTTCAAGTTAAAAAGAACTTAAGCTTAGTTTATACATCTTTCCCCCCAAAATTAGAGGAATAGCTTAGCAAATGTTTCTTTCCCCCACAAAAAAATTGCTTGCTACTTTCAGGTATTTTAACCTCTAGCAATATCATATTTTAAGCACTTAGTTGTGCTTAATAACATTAGTGTCTTAATTTTTTTTACAGGTTTTCATTTCCTATGTTTGCCTTTCATTTTTAGGCTAAGTATGTTTGTTTATTATTGTTTAGTTTGTTGCCTCACAAAAAAAAAAACTGCCATGGATACTACTGTATGTATGTTTTGGTATTATACTTTCTAGTATTGGTTTCTTAAAACCAAAATGATGCAAAATATATTCTTTATTTTTCTCATTTTAAAATTTTAAATTCTTTTTCCACCAGAATTTTGTTTGGAATAAAAAGTTCAGATGAAGATCAAACTTATTAATCATTATTTAGCTAAAACTATCAAGTGCCTTTTTATTCTATTCATCCAGTATTCTAAGTCTGTTTTTTTTTATTTTTCATAAACAGCTTATCTATGAACAAGCAGTGTTTTTATTTCTTAGAACTTTACACTGGTCTAAAAGTTTAACTTTGCAAAAAAAATGAGTTAACTTGTTTATAAACTCTTCTAGTTTCTCACAGAATAAACTTAATTTTTATTCTAACTTACATATCTTAATTTTTTTTATTTTAGACACAATTAGATATAATGATTCCCAGACAACAAGTGACGTTAAAGTTGGTTGAAGGATCCGGACCTGTATCAATTTTTGGGCATCATGTTACAGGTAACTAAAAGGTTGAATTTGTTTTTTTCTTTCTTTAAACTTGAACTAAGTGACTAAGTTTTTCATTTGTGTGTGTAATGCATGCAGAATATGTAATGACTCATTTAGAAAATGGCATTAATAAGTTGCTTTAGATGAGAGGGGGGATTTAAGATAGTGCTGGCAAAAAATGAAGTTTTTTTTTATATTGATAAACCAGTTTAAAATATCAGATGCCAAGTTAATTTAAAAACTCTTTGAATTCAATAAATTTAATGTTTTTTAATAATAAAAAGTGCAATAATAAACTAATATTTACTGTAATACTGTAAAGATTCAAGAATATGCTTATATCATGTATTTCTGCCAAGATAGGCCATTGTTTTTTTGATGTTGGTAAATGGAGTGTAAATAGCATTTGAAAATATTTTTTTAAAAAAATCATTTTTAAATTCATGCTAGTTTGTTCTTTAATTTTTAAAATTTAAATGTGAATAATCAATTTATTGTGATATTATCAAAATGCTGAGCTGCAATTTTTAATCATATTAATTTAAAATATATATTTTCCTCCTCAAATTAGTAGTGGCCTCCCCCTGTACGTAATACTTTTCCTTTAACAATAGTTGTGCCAGTCATCTATCTAACACCTTTTTAGGGGAAAATTTTTGAATTGAAATTACATGACTTCTGGTTTGGTTTGCATTCGAAATTTGTATATAGTTAATTGGGGCCTCCTGCTTCTAAGGTTTCCATATCTTGTCTCATCTTTCATCTATCTAACATTGTTCTTGAGATTAAGGAAAGACAGTGGGAATTTATAGGTCTACAATTTTTTCAAATTGAAGCCCAATAATGCATGGCATAATTTGAAAAAAGTGGATAGTGTTTAATAAGAGTTTTTCTCTAGAAAGTTGTGTAAAGAGATCTACCAATTGATTTCATGTCTAAATCAGATGTGCCAGATTTGTAATTTTTGTATTGATACTTTTGCACCTAAAAAATTTCTGGTATGAAAGGCTTTGATGTATCCACAAATTAGAAATAACTATGGGTTAAAGAAATTAAAGATGCCCATCCTGTGGTAACTGTTTTAAATTAATCAGGCTCATCTATGTGTTTGGCCATACCCACAATAGGGTGGCTGGATATGAAGGCATATTCAACCACTCTATTGTGGGTATCGCCAAACATCCAGATGAGCCTGGGATTGGGCCTGACGTGACATCCAGAACAGACCATTCCAAAAATTTTTTAGTTTATTTTCAGTCTGCTGGATTTGTTCTTAGGCCCCAAATCATAGGCTGACACCTTACTCATTTGGCTGTTCAGCTGTCGTCCATACATCTTGAAGGTCCCAAAACATATGTAATACTTTCTTGAAACACTTTAATTAGCAATAAAACTATGACTAATGCTTTCATGTCTGATTTGTCCCCACTTAGCAGTGCCCAATATTTTATCTTGAACAAAAAAAAAAA
>NW_019385392.1:163526-171367 GCF_000671375.1 Centruroides sculpturatus
ATAACTGATCCTGTTAGTGTTTTTTACAGACCCTAAACAATACCCATTTTGATAAACTTAAAACAGCAAATACATGTAATTTAAAGTAAAAATAATCAAATCCCCAATAACAAATTAAAATACACTACCAATAACTAAAATATGCAAGTAATGCCATTTTTTTTTTATTATACAGTAACTTGTTGCATTCCATGTACTTTGGCATCTTGCATGTGCATCCAATCTGGTGGCCATGTTTACTGCTTTCATGCTTCATAAGTTTTTTCATTTCAATTGTTGGTATTACAACTTTCCTCTTAGACTTGATTGCTTCCACACACTTCTTGAATGTCATGGTTAATAAGTAAAGGTTATGTTAGGTTGAATAAAGTTTTTGCATATTATTAACAGCTGTCATTATTTAACACAGATGTGTTTTTAATTATTAAAATCAGATATAAACAGTGGTGGTATTCAGCAGGTTCGCACAGGTTCGGCCGAACCCGTTGTTAACATTTTCAAAGTTTTCTGAACCTTGTTAAACACACAACATTTCTCAATGGTTTTGTTTCTTTTAAAAAATATATTAAAATATACGTATTATACTCTGTAACACTACTAAACTAGAGCCTTATACCCCGTTTGCCTTGGTACGACCTCCCTCAACTGTTTCAATCTCGACTGAAACGAGGTTCAATTGCAATTGACTCAAGAGAGTTCTTGAAACTAGATCCAGTCATAAGAGAGATCCCTTAATCCCATGCGCGCGAGAAAATACAAGATGGTATTGTTGGACTATCGACAGTGAAATAAAAGAGAGATTGTATTTCGAGAGATGATGACATCTGTATTATTAGATATATATTGCAAGAAAAAGTATTGTATTTATTTCTAACCAAAACTTCCATTTTGTTTGTCAGTGTTTGTCACTTACCACGTAGTTATGTCAGTTTTATCATCGTGTGTAATATATATCTTTTTTTATTTATATGAGTATCTTAAGGTCAGTTTTTGTGCTAATGTTGCTAATCCACCATTTGAGTGAAAAAAAAATTAAGGAAAAATTTTCTGTTGGCAAACCCTTTAAATATTTCGAATATCACCACTGTTTATACTGTATTTAAAAAATATTAGTTTTTCAATCCCATTTTCAGTAAGAGGACTTTTTTTTAATCTGAGCAAGTACCTAGATATAATCTGCCCCATTCCTCAACATTCCCAATGGAGATGTTGAGGGATGGGGCAGATTATATCTGGGATTGCTTACTCAGATTAGTTTCCTGGTTCCCCAAAGCAGCATGTTGATAGCTCAACTGCCTCAGCCATACTTCTGTATATATTTGAATTAAGATACTATTTCTTTGATTTCCCCTTGGGCAAGAGTAGTATTGATGCTCTTTTTATAATAGCTATTAGACTGCATTGTTATAGCATAATGCAATATTTTGCTTAGTTATTTTTTAAGCAGAATTAACATGAGAATATTGACAATGAAAATGTGATGCTTCAAACTACACAACCACAAGGGTACACAAACAATTTGAAAATGCAATGACCTTCATCCTACTAGTATAAATTAGATATTATGAAATAAGTCAACAAATTATATACTAATTCATTCATGTCGGTACTGAACTAAAAATATTTTACCCAAAATGTTTAATTCAGTGTTCCTAGTATCAGTGAATTTAGAATAATTCTGCAGGCTCAGTATCAGTGTACTTAGTTCTTCAAGCATCAATTAAAAACATTTTATATGGCTACATTAACTTATTTTTAAGTTAAATGTTAAGCACCCATTCTTAATTTAAATTTAAAATACTGCCTTGGCAATTAAGTCTTTATTAAGGCTTCCTATTACTGAGAACCCAGGATTGAATCTGAGAGGGTGAAAAAACCCTAGGAATTTAGGGATAGTCTAGTCAAACCCATCCTTCACTACTCAGTAGCCTCATTTGTGAGCGTGACCAAACACAATAGATATTAACTGGCTTTTGGCTTTCTCCACGTTATTTTTTTGGCTTTTCCATCCTGTGGAAAATAACATGCTAGAGATTTAATCCACAGCAAATCTAGTTGTCATTCTGTATTTAATCAGAGAATTAAGATCAGTTTTTATACTTTTCACATAAAGTTGAATATCACACTAATGCAAATTAATGCATACTTTAAATGAAGTGACGTATCGCTCAACTTTTTAAAATGAATCTTATCTGCTGATTTTTCTCCCTGTAAAAAAAAATTAGTATTTTAATTTTGTCTTAAAGTAACACATTTCTATGGTCACTGTTTTGCCACAAATTATATAATTTAAATACTGTAATTTTTTATTCTTAAGAATAAAAATTCTCAGTAGAACACATTCAAAATGCATTCCATTAAACTAAAACTCCTAACTATGCATGTGCTAAAAGGTCTTTGTGACCTCTAGCAAGATTGATGAATTGAAAATACATTTAAAGATCACTTCCTTATTGTAAAATTTTGAACTGCTTGTATAAATAAGCAAATTTTAGCTTTTATTTGCAAGCAGTTCTCATTCAAACTGCAAAATCCATGAATGGCAAAATATATAAACACTCCAATTAATTTTGTATTTGCTTACTGAATGTTTTAATATATAAAATTGAAATGAATTTAATTGTGGAATTCTTTAATACAAATCTTGAATATCTAAAAAATATTACTTTTCAAAGTTGTTTTGGATCCAAATATTTTCATATTGGACTGTGGTATGCATATCTAAGATAATAAATTAATCTTTAGATGATCTTTTAGTTTAAAATACAGTGGAACCTTGGTATACGACCTTAATTCGTTCCTGGTGTTTGGACTTATACTGAATAGGACGTATACCAAACCAACCTTTCCCATAAAAAGTAATGTAAAAATGATTAATCTGTTCTCATGTAAAAAAAGAAAAAAAAAATAGCTGGCTTTAAACACCTTGCTTTCCTGGCTAGTTCCTGCTTGATTTTTCATGAGATCAGCATGTATTTTTTTTAGCTTTCTCGCAAATAATTGCTTCTGATACGCTGTCGCCAGCACACTGTTTTTCAGTTATCCAAAGCAATAGCAATTTCTCAACATGATCTAATGTCTTCGATATCTGTTTAGAAATTGATTTAACCCCTTTTGCAATGTTAGCAGATTTATGTCTTTATTTTTCACAATTGTCGATATTATCGTTCTCGGAATAAGGTATGCAACAGTTAAATCTCAAATACACATGCCACCTTCATATTTCTCAACAATTTCTTTTTTCAGTTCCATTGTGATTCTAGTAAATTTTTTAGTTTTCTGCTGCTTTTCATTTGCCTTTTTGCAATTCATGATTAATAAAAATAATAAAATTTTACTTACAATTAAAATCAGAAGAAATTTAACAAAGTTATAAACTGTGGCACCGCGAACGTCTAGTCTGGTCTAGTACACCGATAGTACTACTTGTTCATAGATGGCGTGTATAATTAAGTCATATACCAAACAAAAGTCATATACCGAGCAAAATTTGTTTAGTCCAAACAAGACGTATTCCGAATTGGACATATTCTAAAGCAGACATATACCAAGGTACCACTGTAATTTTTTTGAACAGTTGATTTATTTCATTTTATTTTATTCCACATTGTTCTATTGAAATCTAAAATTATTTAATACAATTTTTTTTTCCTCACTAAAATTTCTTAATGTTTAGTCTTTCCAGATTATTCTGATGATGATGATGATGATTATGATGATGAAGAGGATGAGGAGGAGGAACAGAATGAAGAAAAGGAAGATGAAATAAAAATGAAAACTAAAAAAGTCTCTCTTGTAGATGTGTCTGAAAAATTGCCTAAAAAAAGAAAGGTTTCTAAATCTGATGGATTGCCAAAAAAGGTGAAAGACCTTACTAAACCTGTCTTATAACAAAATAGCATGGTTAGTAATGCAATCTTACAAACAGTGTGAGATCCAGCCTGGGGTACAGGGTAGGTTGTTACACCTGTATCACTTACTAGGCAGCTAGTCGGTAGGACTAGTTCTCTGTCGTCTACAAGAACGGCCTTTTCCAATCTTAGGGAAATCGAGTGGCGGGGGGGTCATTAGTTAGGCCGAATTTTAAGGTGGAGGTTGGTGATGGCGAAATCACCTTCCTTACGTCGGGTTCCCGACACCAGTTTGTCAATTAATCGATCCGCGGACAAACACGCAGGTGATTATTTTATAGATTTGATTCAGAGACAGTCTTTAACAAGTAAACAAGAATAAATTTAATTAAAACATAAATCAATAAAAATAGTACAAATATATGGTAGTAAGAGACAATGACTACAAATTACCACCTATAAGTCGAGAGATATATAGACTTATATTTAACCGATACACGATCGAGAGAGAAAGAGCTCACAAAATCGTTAGTAAACATATAACCTGTTTTAGTTGTCGTTCGTCGTCGTCTTGTAGGCAAGGGACACTTTAGAGATAAAGTTCATTTACTTCATTCCATGGGAGATCGATATGTGCACAAAATCAAAGTATATCTTCTCAGTGCTAACTCTGGAATTATTCTATGTGACTCGTCTAAGGGCGTTGGTCATTTGGAGAAATATGTATGGAGTCCTGACTCTTCCAGGTCTGTCGACGAACTCCCCGAATTCTGATAAATTTCCCCTATATCTCATAATTTACGACCAATCATCTGCCAGAAACTCTTTCATGTGAACGGATGAAAGGGGAATCAAAGAGGGGTAGATAGTTCCCATCTGAGCGAGATTTTTTTGCGGATAAGGGAAAAACAGAGGATGTACTAACTTCCCTAGAAGGAAGTAGCATCTGTTATCTATCTTTCCCACGTTGGAAATCATTAATTTCTCACCCAAACGAAAGAATATTTTGTAACAAAATATGAACATTATTAATAAAATTACTATTTTAGACCCGGGGGCCTTTCAGACCTCACAACAGTAAGAGAAGAGTTATGGCCAATAAACTTTGCCTCATCTTTTTTATAAAACATAGCAAACTCAATTAGTTTTTTACAACACGAATATCTTATTTATAAACTTCCCTTCTGAATTCTAGAACTGGAACTCAAACATAATGTTCTGTATCTAATTTCAATCTGATAAGCCTAAACTGCTGGATTATTTCTGGTTAAGTTTGCCTAACTGTTTGAATCTTGCATATACATATCCTTCCAATTTCTATGGGAGACCACTTACATTCCTTGTGCTGTAATTATCCAATTAGATTTCCTGTGTTATTCCTAACTGCCAGATTTTTAGATGCTGCACATTTTAAACTAATTTTCACTTTATTCATGGTATTTTTAAATTTATTATTAAAAAGTTATTTTTGAATATTCATGTACCCAATGGGATTCATAAATAATTACTGTATTTATAATTTTCTTGTGAAGACAATAAGATATAAACAAAATTATTGTTCAAGACCCATTTTTGTTAATACATTTTTGAATGTTAATGTGTGTTCTCTTTGGGAGCACAACTTTGGGTATTTTTATCATCCATAAATGACAGTCTTAAGCACCAAATAATAGAGGTTGTAGGTTCAGCTCTCTCTGGATCGACTCTTTTCTTCTAAATTATATTAAAGTTATAATTAGGCATTATCTCTTATTGAAATTAATAACATCTACCTCTAGTACCAAATTACTTAATTTCTAATTATTAATTGTAGCATAAAATAACCAAAATCTCAGCCTTAATTAATCGAGTTTTTATTAATACATCAGGCTTTGGGATGTCTATATATTTATGGATGATATTTGTTGTAGAAGCATGTAAAGCAAACATTTTTGCAAAGTACACATTGAATAAATGTAGCATTTTTACATGTTGCTGGAAAACAAACTTGTTTAAAAACATTTCTATCGTCCAACTAATTTGGAGGAGAATTGTACAAACCCTATCACATTTGAAAGTATCTGAGCATTTAATATTTTCTTTTGCCTCTGCAACTGCCAAAATTTAATGAAGAAACCTCAGCTACAATTAGATCTTGATTTTTGAAGGCTGCTTTCACAATACATGAAAGCATTATTTAAATGTAATTTTGCAATATTGTCATGTAGTGATTCTTCTCCAAATCCTTTATCTCATGCTAACATTGATAGTATAAAAAAGCCATCTTTTTTTCATTCTTTAGCAAATGAATATTCAGTTATAGACACTGGCAAGAAAATCATTGTTTAACCTAGAGTAAGCATGAACTATACATGAATAAACAGATTGTTTTGGTTTTTAAATATTGTTAGGTAGCATTTCTGAATTGGTTTTGATGTTAACTTGTTATTTGAAATGGGCTGATTTTTGTTGTTACTATTTATTGTATGTTTTGAAGTTTTCTAAAATTAAATCAGTTTTCTGGCAATACAATAAATTTAAAAAGTGTCATAAAGTGAAAATTATAGTTTTATAAAAAAAAAGTCACACTTATACTGAGATTCAAAACACCAACCTCATGATTACAAAACTGGCATGCCCATCAAGCCAATGACCACTCTAGAATTTCTATCATTTACAAACGTTAAGTAATTGTGCAATTTTCTTCTTTTAATTTTGAGTATTGTCCCTTATTGCTTGGCATATGTCAGTTGTTGGGGATGCACCATAATCTGTTTGTTCAAAATCAGTGATATCAATGTCATTCTGACCCCTCATGAGAGACACATTAAATTTGTTCAAAAACCGTTTATTGGCCATTTTTTAAAAATTCATAAAAAAATTACCAAATATTTAAACCTGTAATAAGAAAATTTCAGGGGGGGGTTTTGGTAGAAATGAAATATTACATCTTGCCTAATATAGGAGCAACATTTATTCTTGATACAAAAACTCTACTGTTATGATAATTTAATTATTTTAATTTATTTTATTTTATTAATTTAATTTAATTATTAAGTGTTGCATTTTTAAATTTAATGTTCTATTAATAAATCTAATGGTTCACAAAAATATTCCATATCAAAGAAATTAAGTTTCAAAAAGTAAAACTTAACTTTANTTTCCCCATTATAAGTAATGGAAAGTGAATGAATCCATTTACAGACCCTAAACAATACCCATTTTGATAAACTTAAAACAGCAAATACATGTAATTTAAAGTAAAAATAATCAAATCCCCAATAACAAATTAAAATACACTACCAATAACTAAAATATGCAAGTAATGCCATTTTTTTTTTATTATACAGTAACTTGTTGCATTCCATGTACTTTGGCATGTTGCATGTGCATCCAATCTGGTGGCCATGTTTACTGCTTTCATGCTTCATAAGTTTTTTCATTTCAATTGTTGGTATTACAACTTTCCTCTTAGACTTGATTGCTTCCACACACTTCTTGAATGTCATGGTTAATAAGTAAAGGTTATGTTAGGTTGAATAAAGTTTTTGCATATTATTAACAGCTGTCATTATTTAACACAGATGTGTTTTTAATTATTAAAATCAGATATAAACAGTGGTGGTATTCAGCAGGTTCGCACAGGTTCGGCCGAACCCGTTGTTAACATTTTCAAAGTTTTCTGAACCTTGTTAAACACACAACATTTCTCAATGGTTTTGTTTCTTTTAAAAAATATATTAAAATATACGTATTATACTCTGTAACACTACTAAACTAGAGCCTTATACCCCGTTTGCCTTGGTACGACCTCCCTCAACTGTTTCAATCTCGACTGAAACGAGGTTCAATTGCAATTGACTCAAGAGAGTTCTTGAAACTAGATCCAGTCATAAGAGAGATCCCACAATCCCACGTGCGTGAGAAAATACAAGATGGCTGCGGAACACGTGTCGGGCTATCGACAGCGAAATAAAAAAGATATTGTATTTCGAGAGACGATGACATCTT
>NW_019385392.1:173030-209557 GCF_000671375.1 Centruroides sculpturatus
TCACTTCACTTCACCTTCATCTGTCCTATTTGTTTACTCTTCTATAATCTTATCGTCTTCCCATTGACTTTAGTGTGTGGGTGGACTGAGAGAAAAGGAATGAATGGAAGGCTTCTGAGAGGGGACATGAGTGGACTAAAGTGAGGGGAGGAACGAGGGGGAGTTAAGAAGGGGGAGAACGAAGGGAGTGAGTGGGGAGGAAAAACGAAGGCAGATTGGAAGTGAGAGGAGAAGGGAAAGGACGGGAGACGGAGAGGAAGGAAGTGGATAGGGGAGGTGGTAAGGAAAGCCTCCCCTGTAAGTTGGACATCATATGGTGAGAAGAGAAATAGAGAACTTTAGAACTAGAGGAAGAAAAAGGAACTTAAATGAGAGGAACCAGACGGATCACCCCTTTTGGATTGATATCTCAGTGTGAAACAAGAATTGAGTGAATCAGCCCTTCCCCCCAGACCAGCGAGAAGCCTCATCCACGAGCCCACACAATTCAACTTGCATCATTAAGTTTTGGGTACCCTCTTTCCTTATTCTTTTCTTTCACCTTCTAAATCTTCGAATAAGCTGGCTATATTCAATTAGTTTAGTAATAATAGGAACCTAGTATTAAGTAAGATAATTTTAGTTAATCGGATGTTCGGTTCGGGAAAAGGGGACAACTAGAATTGTTGGTATCCTATGAAATCCTGTATTTGGACTAGCGAGTTAATAAATAATTGTATTTTATGTTACCTAATCTGGATTGTGTGTCTTTATATAACTCGCAGATCTTGCAGTTTAAAAGAAATTTTAAAAAATAATTTAAATTATAAATTTTTATACTTTGTTTTACGGAGTTAATTGATTTAGCAAGTAAGCAGCCCATATATTTATAAACAAACAACAGCTAACCCGAGAAGTGATAAAAAGATAACAAATACAAAAATTTCAGTAATTAAACTTTACTTTTTAAATGTAGTTTGTTTAAATTTAGATTGTGCTGGGACCTTGTAGAGATTCAGAATGTGAAGTGAATGTTGTAGAAATTGAAACAACTG
This sequence comes from Centruroides sculpturatus, assembly GCF_000671375.1. Taxonomy (NCBI): domain Eukaryota; kingdom Metazoa; phylum Arthropoda; class Arachnida; order Scorpiones; family Buthidae; genus Centruroides; species Centruroides sculpturatus. The sequence continues at coordinate 174,065 of NW_019385392.1, forward strand.
ATTATGAAGATAATGTAATTACTGCAACACTTGCAGTACTCCAGTCAACAAGGGAAAAAAGATTTGCTGAGGTAAATACATACTGAATTTTAGCAACTTGAGTGCACTCATGTTGAAATATTTAATGACGTGTTTAATTTATCTTGAATTTGATTATTTTTTTACTTTTCTTATGATATGTAGTATTATTCCAGTTGTTCTCTCAAATTAAAAAGAAAAGGCAGCATAGTTTATTATTCATGAACAAAATTTCAGTGTGTCCTCAGTTATGAATAAAATTACATTTTTCCATTTCACCTATTATGCAAAAAGTTGTTACTTATAATAGTGTTCAGTTTCATAACTTAGATGCACTGAACCAACAAGAAGTGTCAAACAAACTTCAGCTTTATTAACTCTCTCTCTATAGACTCTTGGCCAGTGTTGTCTTTCAGTTTTTTGCTAAATCTTTCTATTCTTCATGCCATTCTTCTTTCTCACTAGAACGTAAATTGAGTTCTCTAGAATAGTACTTTCCTAGACTTTAGTCATGTAAAACTAAATTTTATCATGAGAATTGTGATCCTATTAAACTTTAGGATTTTTTAAATGCCACATTTGAAAACCTCAGTTGCAAATAGAAATGTTAACTATATCATTTCTTCAAGTTAAAAAGAACTTAAGCTTAGTTTATACATCTCTCCCCCCAAAATTAGAGGAATAGCTTAGCAAATGTTTCTTTCCCCCACAAAAAAATTGCTTGCTACTTTCAGGTATTTTAACCTCTAGCAATATCATATTTTAAGCACTTAGTTGTGCTTAATAACATTAGTGTCTTAATTTTTTTTACAGGTTTTCATTTCCTATGTTTGCCTTTCATTTTTAGGCTAAGTATGTTTGTTTATTATTGTTTAGTTTGTTGCCTCACAAAAAAAAAAACTGCCATGGATACTACTGTATGTATGTTTTGGTATTATACTTTCTAGTATTGGTTTCTTAAAACCAAAATGATGCAAAATATATTCTTTATTTTTCTCATTTTAAAATTTTAAATTCTTTTTCCACCAGAATTTTGTTTGGAATAAAAAGTTCAGATGAAGATCAAACTTATTAATCATTATTTAGCTAAAACTATCAAGTGCCTTTTTATTCTATTCATCCAGTATTCTAAGTCTGTTTTTTTTTATTTTTCATAAACAGCTTATCTATGAACAAGCAGTGTTTTTATTTCTTAGAACTTTACACTGGTCTAAAAGTTTAACTTTGCAAAAAAAATGAGTTAACTTGTTTATAAACTCTTCTAGTTTCTCACAGAATAAACTTAATTTTTATTCTAACTTACATATCTTAATTTTTTTTATTTTAGACACAATTAGATATAATGATTCCCAGACAACAAGTGACGTTAAAGTTGGTTGAAGGATCCGGACCTGTATCAATTTTTGGGCATCATGTTACAGGTAACTAAAAGGTTGAATTTGTTTTTTTCTTTCTTTAAACTTGAACTAAGTGACTAAGTTTTTCATTTGTGTGTGTAATGCATGCAGAATATGTAATGACTCATTTAGAAAATGGCATTAATAAGTTGCTTTAGATGAGAGGGGGGGATTTAAGATAGTGCTGGCAAAAAATGAAGTTTTTTTTTATATTGATAAACCAGTTTAAAATATCAGATGCCAAGTTAATTTAAAAACTCTTTGAATTCAATAAATTTAATGTTTTTTAATAATAAAAAGTGCAATAATAAACTAATATTTACTGTAATACTGTAAAGATTCAAGAATATGCTTATATCATGTATTTCTGCCAAGATAGGCCATTGTTTTTTTGATGTTGGTAAATGGAGTGTAAATAGCATTTGAAAATATTTTTTAAAAAAAATCATTTTTAAATTCATGCTAGTTTGTTCTTTAATTTTTAAAATTTAAATGTGAATAATCAATTTATTGTGATATTATCAAAATGCTGAGCTGCAATTTTTAATCATATTAATTTAAAATATATATTTTCCTCCTCAAATTAGTAGTGGCCTCCCCCTGTACGTAATACTTTTCCTTTAACAATAGTTGTGCCAGTCATCTATCTAACACCTTTTTAGGGGAAAATTTTTGAATTGAAATTACATGACTTCTGGTTTGGTTTGCATTCGAAATTTGTATATAGTTAATTGGGGCCTCCTGCTTCTAAGGTTTCCATATCTTGTCTCATCTTTCATCTATCTAACATTGTTCTTGAGATTAAGGAAAGACAGTGGGAATTTATAGGTCTACAATTTTTTCAAATTGAAGCCCAATAATGCATGGCATAATTTGAAAAAAGTGGATAGTGTTTAATAAGAGTTTTTCTCTAGAAAGTTGTGTAAAGAGATCTACCAATTGATTTCATGTCTAAATCAGATGTGCCAGATTTGTAATTTTTGTATTGATACTTTTGCACCTAAAAAATTTCTGGTATGAAAGGCTTTGATGTATCCACAAATTAGAAATAACTATGGGTTAAAGAAATTAAAGATGCCCATCCTGTGGTAACTGTTTTAAATTAATCAGGCTCATCTATGTGTTTGGCCATACCCACAATAGGGTGGCTGGATATGAAGGCATATTCAACCACTCTATTGTGGGTATCGCCAAACATCCAGATGAGCCTGGGATTGGGCCTGACGTGACATCCAGAACAGACCATTCCAAAAATTTTTTAGTTTATTTTCAGTCTGCTGGATTTGTTCTTAGGCCCCAAATCATAGGCTGACACCTTACTCATTTGGCTGTTCAGCTGTCGTCCATACATCTTGAAGGTCCCAAAACATATGTAATACTTTCTTGAAACACTTTAATTAGCAATAAAACTATGACTAATGCTTTCATGTCTGATTTGTCCCCACTTAGCAGTGCCCAATATTTTATCTTGAACAAAAAAAAAAACAATTCTTTTTCAGAAAACCTATGTTTGTATTAGACTTCACCTAATAATTACACTTTCTGGAAGCCAGCCTCTTGCAAGAACCAAATTCTTTGCTTCTGTATCAGCCACTTCATTAAATTGTCTGACAAATTGGTCTTTCCCATACAGAACTCATTGAAAAAGTTATTCCACAGTTTTAATTATAGTCAGTTTACCCATTCATGCCTTTATGCATAATTTTCTTCATTTTTTTTAACATATTTTGAGCTCATTTATAACAGTCAAGTCTTTATTTATTTTGCCATAAAGGAACTCTTATTCTTAACACACAAAAATTACACATACACAAGACTGAAGAGAACCTTTTTGCTAATTTGTAAAACTAGCAAAAAAAGGTTTTCTTCAAGTCTTAGTAGTCAGTCACTAATTTATTAAACACAGTATTTACTTTATCATATTGACAAATGAAGTTGTTCAAAAATTGGTATAACTCTCTGACCTTTTTGAAGTGAGGACACTTGTGTGCATAATAGGTTTACACTTGTAGATTATAAAAAAAAAAGTTATCATCTAAATATAATTTAGTTTATATATATATATATATATATATAATTGTCAAAGCAATATTTCAATTTTTGAAATATGGTTTGACAATTGAAAACATGTGATATAAATTTTGTAAAATGTTAAAGGCAATCTGAAAAACTGTTTTTAACTGGTTCTTTTCAAATTTTTTTGATTTTTAAAAATTTTCTTACAGGATGATGATGATGCAGATAATGAGAGTGAAGAAGATGATGCTGATTATGAACAAGAATCATCACCAGAAAAGCCAAAGTGAGTTCTAAAAATTTATCTTAACTTAAACTATACTTTTAATTGCCAATACTCAAAACTTTGTCCAATAAAGTACAGTACATCCAGATATGCAAGAGTTGTACCAAAAGTAATGTCTAATATCATATTAAGAATGTAAACACTTTCATTGCTGCTGGTTTAATGTCTGGCAATAATTCATGCTGATGCAAATGATGCATACATAGTGTAGTGAGTAAGAATCGACAAGGTTTAAACTCACCGTTGGTAAGGAAAACAAGGGTCGTACAAAGAATTATCACTCGAATACGGTTTTAAGGAAGGAAAATTATATTTTATATATATATGAAAAAATAAGATAATTAAAACACTAGAACACTAAGTTACTAAGATTAAAAAAACACTTAGCCCAATGGTAATATTTACAATATATATACAATGATGAGTACATGCTGAAAGGACCGACATGTTCATTGAATCTTGTTTGATCCAACAAGAAAAAATACAACAGGAACATGTGTACTACACATGAATATGAGTTATTCCTTTAATCTTCCATCTCTAAGCAACAGTTCTTCCACTCAGGATTGAATATTATTGTGGATGCAAAAGGATTTGTCCAAACAGAGTCCAGCGTCTTGTCATCACTCTTAACCCTTCCTTCACTTACCTCCTCTCTCGGGGCTTCCTCACCTTCGTAGCCTTCTGCCGGCATGCCACCCACCAGTCTCATGGCGAAGTCAGAAGGAAAAAAAAAGATCCTTGCGCACGTTATACACTCCCTTTTTATACCCCTGCCATCCAGGGTTTTTCCCAGTCACATGTTGTCATCACAACTAACCCCAGACCAACAAGTGGTTGCCGAAGATGGAGGAACGTGACAAAGGGAATGTTTTACAAACAAAATTTATTGCGACAAGGGGGATCCAATGCAGAGCCAACCCCGATACAAAAAACTAAAAATAATATATATAACAGTTTAGTGACAGAGCACTACAATAGTATGAGAAAATGGGAGGACAGTCTCGTATTTCAAGAGTTTATGATGACTGACTTCCTCTTTAAGGAGTGAACAGTTCTTTGCAAGAATTGCTTTTTAGTGAATGAAGTTTGCATGAGTGTTGGCTGTCAGATAATCATATGGCTGTTACCATTTTGAGTATCTGTAGGCAGCCATTAGATAAGTCCTGTAAAGATTGCCTGTAGAATGCTAACACAAGACTTGTACAAAATCTTAAAAGTTTAAACAATTTTAGAATCTCTTGCAATGAAAATCAAGTCATGTTTCTAAATTTAAAACAGATGTAGACAAAGGCTATGAATTAATCATGTAAACCATGTGATATTTTTAAAATGGATTTCTAACACAAGACAACTTTACCATTGTTGTGGAAAATATTGTGTTTCACTTAGAATAGAGATTTTTGTAAGCGTGCAGATACAAATCATTGAGAGTTTCAGTCCAACTTTTAGAAGTTAGTGACCAAAATGTTTGGTACAAACTTACCCTGAGCTTTATCCCCTAAATTCCAACAGTTGGAATTTAGGAAGATCTTGAATGTATTGTTAAGCCCCAATAGACCTAGGTCTGTTAGGCGATGTTAGAGGGTCAAGGCACAGACAAATTAATTTAAGGACTTTACAAATCTGGGTTAAATTTTAGTAACAAAGGTTTAATCATAAATATTTACAAAACATTCATCTATTCTAAAACATGAGAGGAACATAAATCTATTTAAATTTACAAGATCAGGTAACACGTACACTATACGAGAAAAGGATCGAAGGTATTACTTTTCCTTTTAAAAAGACACAATAATCAACATACCGACAAAAATAATGGTTTTCTGAGGTCCTTCAATGTTTCCTGGTTTAATATCTTGCACTTAGTTCACGAACAACGGGCATATTCTATACAATGGATTTGGATTCCATTCTCTTAATTCAAAAGTTCACACATGTCAGTCCCTTTCTTCTACTTTACCGACACTCTTACACCACATAGATCACTCAAGAAACAGGAACTGGGAAAGTAGACTTTGGACGGGAGTTCCAATATTTATACTTCCCGCCATTTGGGTGTGACGTGAAACACATGTGATGTTGGTCACTGACCAATTAACCAGCGCGACGGGCCCAACCCGTTCACAATCCGGTACCATAAAATAAAATGGAATTTTACAACAAAACCCGACACGTTATATATATACGTTATATATATATATATAAAATAAACGAAATGCAGTAATATCCTGAACTTACACGATAGATGGGACCGAGCGGTAACCACGTAAGTTGAATTTGCGTAAGTCGGGGTATAATTTCACATATAAATACATGCAAATAATTTTTAATTGGGGCCAGAGACTAAAGAAAACAATAATTTAGAAAAAAATGTTTAATAAAATCTTAGATAATATATATGAATAACAAATTAGGCCTATATTATTTTACAATTTTTCACATTTGATTATTACGCCATAATTTTAATATTGTTTCCATCTCATGATAATACTGTGACGTTTATGAATGATGCTTGAATTTAAAGATTAAGCATTTTTCACAGCTTCGAGAATTTTTTCTTTGCCTTTTATAATTGTTCTGACCGACAATTCCGGTAGATCAAACTTCTTTGCCAATTCACAAATTTTCATTTTTGTATCAAAGTCTTTAATAATGGGTATGTTCGTAAAGTCAAACGAGTTAAACACATTAGTTCGTTAGACTTTTCAAATTGTTCAAAAAGTCTAATGAAATAGGAATAACAATGACGTCATTCTCGTTTAACTCGTTTGACTTTACGAACATACCCAATGTTAACTTTACATTCCAAAGATAGTTTTTCTTTTCCTGTTTGATGCAGAAGAATTAGTTCTACTTCGTTTGGATGACATAGTAGAGTCTCTCGAGTCTCTGTAGATATAACACACACAGAAATAAATAACACAAAATAAATTGTAGCTATGTGTATATTCCACGCGACACGTTCGAACATGTAAGCCGAACAATAGTGTGTGGGGAGTGAGTAATCAAGGGTTGCATGGCGCTCAAACAAAAGACGAATCGACGAGATTTGAAAATCGCGTAACTCGAGGTATTACTGTAAACTATGCATACTGCTTGGGCACTACAGTATTATTATAATATGTATAAAAATTTGAAGTCTAAAGCACAAAGCATGAGGATAATCTTAATGTTGAAAATATTTATGAAATAACTTAAAAATGATTGAAGAGGAGCAAATCTCCAACTTTTTATAGATAAGACATTTTTTCGAATTTGTGTAAATTGAATGAAATTGTAAAATGAATATTCAAAAGGAATGTTGCTCTGAAATATTTATTCAACTTTGTTTTTAATATCTTCAATTCTCGTTCCTGATTTCTTAATAAAATTTTGAGTCAAGCAATAAGATCAAGAATTCAGGACGCATTTTAAATTGATTTTCATTTAGTGTGTGAAATTGTTAACATTTCAAATTAGTAACTTAGGTTTTATTACTGTGAACTAATAACTGAAATTTTCCCCTTCATTTTTAGGAAGAGAATTGATACTCCTAGTAAAAAGGTAAGATATATTTTCATAATTTTTCTATTTAACAAACTCCTAAATTCCATTTTGTATAACTGATCCTGTTAGTGTTTTTAACTACCTCCCCCCCAATGTTTGGAGGAAAACTTAGCTGTGTGTTTTCATAGTTTTATTTTCTAAATTTATTAATGGAGAATTACTTGTTCTTGCTTTCATAAAACCTGAATATGGATATTATATGCTCCTCATTTTCTTAAATAAAGAATTCAGAACATTACATTATTTTTTAATATTGGAATTAGTTCATGTTAAAAACATTTTAAACATGATGTTAAATGAAAAAAATCTTAAATGGCAAATGATTTTTATACATGATGAATTTAAAAAATATTTTTAATATGTGATTTAACAGAATTACCATATTTAATCACATATAAGATGAGGTTTTTATTCATTTTTCACTGCTTCAATAACCTAGATAGTCCTATATGCACGAGCAAAGAATTCATTTTGTTTTAGCAATAATTTTTGTAAACTGTATATTTGCATTTTTTTTACCGGATTCTCACCTTCTGGTGTTTAAAAACAAAAGTATTTTATCTGGATCATTTGAATCATTCTTGTGTATTATCAGGAGTAAAGATGAATAGCAATAGGAAAAGCAAAGCTTTTGAATTGAATTCCAAAATTACACAGGATACCAATATAAATTTTAATTCATTCAGAAAAACAGATGATTATTTGGAAATCGGAATTCAGAGAAAGTCATAAGTGTAATTGACAGAGTGAATTCAACTGTTAAGAATTGGCAAAAAAGGTTCCCAATAATTGTCCAGCTTAACATGAACAAATTGTTGTTGTGTGAGAATTTGAATACCCTCATTATTGTTTGATCAATTTTAAAGGATTTAATACAGTATTATTTAGGATTGAAATTTTGTTGGTGAGAGTATCATGACACTCTTCTAGAGACATTCCAGATGATGTCTAGACTTTTGTTTATATAACTACATTTTTGTAATTCATATCTCATCCCCCTTTGTTTTTTGGTATGTGTAGTATATACAGCTTAAATTAANTTGCACACGATGCAGGCTGCCAGAGAAGCCGTCTATAAATAGGGCTTTTTCCTGCCATTCCAGGTAGTCTATCAAAAGGAAGATTGCCATAAAAAGAAATCATCCATCATTTTCGGAAAGAAGGGAAGTTGAACTTCCTTTTAGACAGCCGACTGGCTGATGAATCAGTTTTGCACACGATGCAGGCTGCCAGAGAAGCCATCTATAAATAGGGCTTTTTCCTGCCATTCCGGGTAGTCTATCAAAAGGAAGATTGCCATAAAAACTATACGCAGTTCCCGATGTAGGACGTGCCATATAATATTTGCAGAGTCCCTGAAGATATGTACTGGTCACATAAGCATCTTTCCCTGTAGGAACTAAAGATCGTCTCCCATAATATCGAAGATCCCATGATATAGAAGATAAAGTTGCCAAAAATACTACGAACTTATGCGATGCTGTCAATGAAACATCATTCAATTACAAGATATCTACAAAGTGTGTTAAGGTAGTATGTCATTAGAACCAATGTAAACACTCTCTCATCACGAGTTAGGAGCTTATAATTATTTTGTAATCTTTTGTTTATTTGATATTCGTTTTATTAAATGCTTGTTTGTTGTTAAAATATGGCCTCATTCATGACTCATCTGTTCAACCAGCCACTCCACTTATTCACGTTCCTTCCCATCGAGATTCCTATCAAACAGGTGATAGTCTAGTTTGTGGACTATCTGGTGTCAGGAAAAATTTGGCAGGGGTTCTTACAAACACATGTTCATTTATACTTCTTAGGAAGTCATCCGTTGACAAAGTGAGCAGATCTAACGATTGTGTGCCACGTAAGTGACAGAGTTAGAGTTAAACAGCTCTATGCCCTTGGCTTCTCTGTTATTTTACAAGATTTTTACTTGAAGTTTAAAATGTCAGTGCATTTGATATTTGTGTGCATGTGTGCATTTACGTGCATTTGATATTTGTGATTAAACGAAATAAAATTAGATTTGTATTAATAAATCTAATATTCTTTATTTTGATCTTTAAAGTCACGCCTCATTCTATATTCTTGTGGTAACATTTAAATGAATTTGCCCAATTGTTTAAAAGAGCCATTATATTCTGAATTAGAGAGATCAGTACTTGTATGTAGTAGTGCCTTTACAATATTGACAAGCTTTTCTTGTTTTGCTCTGGTTCATAAGAATTTAAATTCTTAAACACTTAGTTTAAAATTAAAATATAATGCAAGAAAGTGGTTTTTGAATTATTTTTCATTGAGAGAATATTTTACATTTTGAATTAAAATCATAATCTTTTTCCTTCTAGATGATCAAATCTACTCCTTCAAAGAATAAAGATAAGAAAGTAAGTTTTTATTTTTTAGTGTTTTTAGTGTCTAATATTAATTCATGATGACACTATTGAAAAATCTAAGTGTCAGTTTACAAGGACAACAGTCTTCTGAAAAAAAATTGTAAGTCAGTAGTGAGCAAACTTTTCAATTGTCAGGCCATTATTTGTGGCCTACTTACCTACAATTTATATTTACACAGTAAAAGATACATTTCTATAAAATATCACTTTTGTATATTGTCAAATGATTATGGGCTGAATTTGGCCAAGGAATCTAATTTGGACACCACTGATGTAGGTAAGGCAAATTGTTTTTAATTTGCTTTATTAGATAACTAATACAATAACAAGCATGCAATATAACTTGCTTACTGACTTGCAAAAACAAAATATTTAGTAATTTTTAAAATCTGTCTTTTTATTTATTAAAAAAAAAGTCTCTTCCAAAAACTTGGTCGATCACCTTTTATTTCCTTTAAAATGTTCCAGAATAAACTTCAGGCGACCCGACCTTTCTTTTTAGGCTACACGGTCGCCCATGAAATAGTTCCTTAAAACACAGAAATAATCCAATTTAAAACATAAAAATTTTTTTAAAAATTGGAATTGGTGACTTTTTGACGTCTTGAGTTCTCATCCTTCTCCGTTCGGGAGATTCAGATCCTTATATTCACTAGAAAATTGCACTGTTAAATGTAAATTATCCTTACTCTCCCTCTGGTCGCAAATTATTATAAAATTTTTTAATTTTAAAATCTTATTAAATGATTTTTTACAACATTGCTTGGAACAATTTTTAAAAAATTTTACTCCCACTAATGATTTTTGAAAGTGACTTTTAGGTTCCAGTTTGAATTTGATCCAGCTCCTTGATCTTGCATGATCAAAGCACAGTTGGAAAATGAGATGTCTAGGCAATGGCCTCAGATGGCAGCTTTTCTAATAAAATGTTTTTAAGAAGGGTTTATCATAAAAACAGACATGAAAGGCTGCAAACACTCGAGGTTGAGATGCAACAGTGAGTTTCTGTACCTATATATTAATGGACGATGCTTCCCTCAATCAGGTGTTAGCAAAGCTGGTCCCACTTTTCCCCACCCTCCAGCACTGCATCAAGAAATGGTTTTGTGAGAATTTGTTACTATGTAAATCAATAGCTATTAAAATTGAGTTCATCTTAGTTCACGCATGGTCTAAACTACATTTATATCAGTCAAAATATATTCCCACCCTTTTTTATTCATTTAAAATTATTGCAAATATTTATGAAATGGAGAATGTAGCTCACCTGGAGCAGCACAAAGTAGAATCTCTACTGTTTTCAGTCAGATTTTGCAGCAAAAGTTTCTCTTGAAAATGCAATTATTTTATGAAAATTTCCAATAGAGGAAGGACTTCATAAACTTTTTTTTTTAGTGCCAAACTGTTTGTTTTCATTATTAGAAAAGTTTAACTAATGATGCAGTTAGGCAAAGTGAGCACAATGGCTGTTTGCCTGTGGAAGAATTGCAAAGTGGTTTGGAATTCCTTTTTATATTCTCAGTTTAGAAAAAAATATGTAATATGCACATTAAAGAGACAGAAAGACTTTTTGCCTTAGTGGCTGAACTTACTAATGTGATTTTTGATTTCTGGAAAAGTTTTATCAATTTGATTTGACCTAATAGTTAAGTATTCGGAGCTCTAGAAAGATCTTTTTAATGATTATCCTGTGTATCTTAATATATTATGGTATACAAAACAAAAGTTTTCCTTTTTTGAGACCAGAAGTTTTTTAACAAATGAGTTTCTAATACTGCACAATAAATCATTTCATATCAGTGGAAGGGACCACTCAGTTTGTCATTTNAATCGTGTCCATTGGCAAGAGTTTGAGAGTAGAGGTAGATGATGCAGACGTGGAGGAGTTGCTGAAAGACCATCAAAATGAACTAATGACAGAAGAGCTGGTTGCCATGCAGGAAGAACAGATGAAAGTCTTACAAGAAGAGCATTCGTCAGAGGAAGAGGCTAGGGAAGAAATCACCAGTGCTGAGATCAAGGAAATTTGCAGAAAATGGAATGATGTGCAAGAATTTATGAAGAAGCACCATCCTAACAAAGTTGTGGCTAATAAGGTCATTAATTTAATGAACAACACTGTGCTAGCACATTTTAGAAAAATTTTGATTGAGAGTAAGACAATCAACTTTAGACCACTTTCTTATTCCTTATCAAAAGAGACCCCCAATGCAGTGCTACCCGATATTTTTATGGAGAGGGATTCCTCTTCCAAGCATTAAGCTCCGTAGAAACAAAGGTATGTACAGTGCTACTTTATTAAATAAAGTTTACATATTTGTTGCTGTAATGATAGATACTATGTTTTCTTATATTTTTATCAAAGAAAACCCATTTTACAATACTGATGGCTAGAACGGATTAATTGTATTTGCATCAATTTCTATGGGAAAAATTGCTTCGGTTAACGAATAGACTCGTGGAACAGATTACGTTCATTAACCGGGTTTCCACTGTACTGTACTACATCGTAATATGTTACTACATTTCATTTTAAAAATAAAGATATTATTACCAGTACATTCACTTAGGTGTTCACATAATACAATACACATTAATTAATAGTTAATGGGTATAGCATTTAAAGCCAATGTACTGAATTGTTTTATATATTGATTACACAACTTAATCTAATAATGTATTTAACTATGAAAAATTAATAAATGTAATCTAAATTCCACATTGTTTTGGATTATATTTAACAAATAGCTGTTTAAAAAATTTCAAATGCTGTCAATGAATAAATGTATTCATTTAATGGGCATTTTCCTTTGAAAATAAAAACTTCAATAATGAATTCCTTTTAAAGAAAATTAATTAACTTGTAAGATCCGACCCATGTGCAAACCAATTTTTCACTTTCCACCTAAGCTTTCGACATATTTGAAATAAATTTGTTGCCCCTCGTTAAAATAACATCATCAGAAAAAAGAAATCAAATAACTTTCCTCTTTAATGTAAACAATCAACCATCTAACAATGTCATTCTCATATTGCAAGACTTAAAATTTACAATTAATATCCAATTTCTTTACTTTATTATAGTCCTGAGGACACCTTTCAACCTCCACACATGCTAAAGTAACCTCTAGCTCTAATAACAGTCCATCACATGACATTTTTCCCAGGCCAAATCAATAAAAGCCTGCATCATCCCCCTCGAGGGGCCGTCTCTCACAAATCTGACAATACTAAGGAGGGATATCATCGAGCTATCTTTATTATGTGCAGTCTACGAATCTCAGTTGCAATTTCTATAACATTGTACACTATCGACACAAACATCCGTGGGAATTAGTAAGAGGTATGATATCAAGCATGTAAACTCTCTCTCATCCCCTTAAACTTGTACTCTGAAGTTAGGAGAACTTGAAGTTATGTTGATTTTCGTAGTTGTAAATGTCCTTTTTATTATTCAATAAATTTTTTATTTTTCTTGCTAATGGTGTCCTTTGCTCATTTATTGCCTACACCCCTCTCCTCCTCCACTCGACCTGACAAAAAGAATCCCGACCCTTCGGGATAGAAAAAGTAAACAAGCCATCCACTGACAAGTGGGCAGTTTTCACCAAACTGTTGCTGAGAAAGAGGTACGACCTTGTCATACCTCTAACATCCCACAAACTTAAAAACATAAGTAAATATTTTTATACATTTAATGCATGTATTCAGAGAATTAGTTCAATAATGGTTTTATCCTCTTACAATAAAATATAATGCTGCTCCAATTTTTCTTTAACAGATTAATAAGTGAGTAATACTTACATTTCTTACTAGCTTTTTATTGTTTTATCTATTTCATTTCTTGATATATTAATTTTTTAACTATATATAATGTACAGATTCAATTTAGCCACTTATTAAGTTGAAGGAAATCAATATAATCCTATCTAACAATGGCAAATTAAAAAATCTACATAAATAATAAGCTTGCAAATTTCTATTACCTTTATAAACATTTTCTGGTATGATAGGACAAAATATCAATTACAAGAATTTTAAATTTAATTATAACAACTTGTTACAGTAGAGTCCCGAAAACTCGGCCTAATATGGACCAAAGGGTGGCTGAGTTTGTGAAAATGCTGGATTATCAGGAATGGGGTTAAATAAGAATAAGTGTTTCCTCAGAAGGTACTGTACTGTACTTGTATGTATTGTTTGCTTGACAATACAACAGAGAATAAACTGCCCAAATACCCTTAAACAAAAGTGCATACTTTATGAAGGCATAGAGCCTTTACTACATGAAAATGAAAATTAATGAATACACAGTGTACAGTAATTTACCTGATAAGACAGACCTCAGAAAAATACTTTGATGCATAAAGTTGTCTATAATGAAAACTAACTAGGAGTTTTTTCGCCCTGCCAGGGTGTGGTCGAGTTATCCAGACTCTACTGTATTAGAAAATTCTATTTCTGAAATTTATTGATTTCTTTATTCAATATTGGCTACTAGACTTGTCACAATGGTCAACAGCCTACACTTCCTTTAATTAATTCAAGAATTGAGGAAAGTAAGCTTGGTACATGTAATGCCTTAGTATTGCACACATCATATAAAATTTATCTTTTATTATATTTAAAAACATGCTTTCAACTGTTAGTATTGTTTTCTGATATTACCATAAGATAAGAGACTTCAAACTTGGATGATAAATCAGCTTTATGCAGAAAACAGGTTAAAAAAGTTAGTGTAGTATGAACATTTTTACTTTAAAAAGAAAACTTTAAATTGAAAACTTATCTAATATACTTCTACTTGTTTAATGCCTTTGAAAGTGTACATCTAAAATATTTAAAAACAGAACCAGTACAAAATTTAAACAAACTCAGCTTTTGTACTATATTAAAAAGATTAGTAAATTCTTTAATTCTTATTGAACTGTTTTATTAAAAAAAATAAAACAGTTCAATAAATAAAATAAATGTGAATTCTATGTTTCTTATTAAATTTAACATTTTTTATTTGTATTTCAAGTTACAATCTTTGTTGTAGTTTAGAGATGCATTTTGTAGACAAAATTTTCTTACATACAGTAGGCCTAATGCTATGTTAGATAACTGAAAAACTTGGATAAAACAAACAGCCATGGCCATTTCAGATTATAAAACTAATACCACAAAGATATATAAAGAGGCTTAAATCATGTAAAATGTAATATACAATAATTTTAAGAATTATTATTTGTTTATTAGTTAAACCATTCACATTTAAAATATAACCATTCACATTTAAAATATAACTTAAATCATATCTTTTGTCTCATATTAAACATATATTACAAAATTAGTTGCTTCTGTTATTGTTATAAGCTTTAAGTTCTTTTAGAATATTTAATTTTAGGAATGTTCTGCACTTACTTTAGCATCAACCACTTGCTCAGTACTGTGGAGGTTAAAAGTATTGCAGTATATGTTCAGTACATTCATGAGTTTTTTGAATTGTAAATAGTGTATTCACTTATAGGTTTGCTTGATAATGCAGAACCTCACTTAATTGGGATTCTACTGTAATTTTAAATATTTCAGAACAATAAATTTTGATGGATGATGACAAATATAGACAGAAATTGTCATTATGATGATTTTAAAATTTACATTTACCTTATCAACTGCAGATTACATATTACTTTCAAATATATTTAAACTAAACATACAATATTATAACTAATGAAATTAGAACTGTTAAGAAATTTCTTGGTTAATTAATCCCTTTAGTAATACTGCATATATTAAAATCACATTAATTAACACAGCTCTATTTGATTAAAACTTCTGTCACAGTTAACGTGAGATTTGATTAACATGTGAAATTAAGCCAGAAATACCTGTGTTCTTCTAAACTAGAGAATTATTTAACTACATAATTTCTAAATTTCAGACTTGGTAACAGATTTATTATAATTTTCAAAAATTTACGTACTGTACATATAAAATCTATCATATGGCAGAGGCAGAATCAAAAACCAAATTTTAACATTTATTACATTTATGAATGATGACAGTTATAAATAAAGTAGCTTCTAGGACTGCTTTAGAAGTCTAAAGGTTTCCATACTGCAACTTCCACATTTGCTTCATCATTTATTCCCAGTTAATGAAAATCTTACCAATAAAATAACAATACTTCCTCAACCTCTATCTCTTTATTTTAGGAAACATACAAAATTCAATTGTATCAATTGTCAAAATATATAATAATAATATGGTTTAGAATGAAAATGGCAGGAAAAATATGACTAATCTGTCTAATGGTAAAAAAACGAAATTACTTTCCAAACAACCCAATAGTTTGGATAGTGGATAGTATTTTGGGGCTGCAATTTGAAAAACTGTAGACTTATAAATTCCTGCTGTTTGTCTGTCCTTAGAGAGATGGCAGGCAAAACTCAATTGGTAACAGGAAAAGTATGATGTACAGGGTCAAGACACTACTAATTTGAGGTGGAGAGCATATAATTTAAAAAAAAAATGCAAGCTTGAATATAAATTATATGCTCTCCACCTCAAATTAGTAGTGTCTTGACCCTGTACATCATACTTTTCCTGTTACCAATTGAGTTTTGCCTGCCATCTCTCTAAGGACAGACAAACAGCAGGAATTTATGTCTACAGTTTTTCAAATTGCAGCCCAAAAATACTATCCACTATCCAAACTATTGGGTTGTTTGGAAAGTAATTTCGTTTTTTTACCATTAGACAGATTAGTCATATTTTTCCTGCCATTTTCATTCTAAACCATATTATCATTATATATTTTGACAGCTACCATTTTAAGGCTTATTTGTAAAAAATTTTGTTTGATTTTGTGCAATTGTTTATTTTTTGTGTCCCATCAAATATGGAAGATCAAAAGCATAATTTTCAGCATATTTTGCTTTTTTTATTACCAAAAAATCAAAATGCTGTTCAAGCAAGAAAAAAATTGTGATACATGTGTTGAGAGAAAGACAGTGCCAAAACAGATTTACAAAATTTTGTTCTGGCAATTTCAATATTGAAGATGCACCACATTCTAGATGGCCAGTTGAAGCCAATGAAAACAAAATAAAGGTACTGATTGAAGCAAACTGCCGAACAACAACACCACATAAAATCACTAAGAGATTAAATTTGTCAAATTGAACTGTTTATGATAGAAATGAAACCAATTTGTTTCAAGTAAAGCTCAATATATGGGTTCCCCATGTTCTTAAAATCCCACCAAAGAGAGCATCTTTAAGGAAATTTTTTTTTTGACCTTTTACCAGACAATTTAACAATTGATTCAAAAATGTACTGCCATCGAGTAAACAAACTGAGTAATATCAACAAAACAGGTGTAGTGTTTTACCACGATAATGTCAAATTTCACACAAGTTTGGTAACTCCTCAGTACGTCCCATCTAAGTTATAACAGTTTCTATCACAGTCAGATTATTACTTGTTCCAGTCTATACAAATTTTTTTTAACCGTAAGACATTTACTTGAAATGACAATGTCAAAAATCACTTGGATCAGTTTTTTGTAAGCAACGATCAAAACTTTTATGAATGTGAAATCATGCTACTACCAGAAACGATGACAACAGGTATTTGACCAAAATGGTCGATATATAATTCAATAAAATACAATATTTTTTTCCACGGAAAAAACAAAATTACTTTCTGAACAACCCAATATTTGTCAAACTAATCCTAGAAGCTAATACAAGTGTGTACTTTGTGTTGTGTAGTAAAACTTGTACCCAAAATTGTTTGTTTGATTTTATATTCTATTAAAAATATAAGATATGAAAAATTTATTTACTAAATCTTGTTTTACAAAGGATTAATAATTATAACAAATTACCTTTTTACTGGTGAAAAAGTATCATTGGTTTGACATCTCACAGATTCTTGTATGAGGTTTAATTCATCAAATTTTCTTTTTCTCTGTCTTTCGTCTCTAATTGTCTATTAAATGTTAAAAATATACTTGTATTAAGCAAGTTAACCTGAATTAAGATATTGATTTAAAATCAACAAGTACTTCAATAAGCCAGTGGTTCTCAAACTTTTTAAAGAGTAGCGTGATTTTTGTAAAAATATAATTTGTGCTTCCTACACTTTCGTAGAATAAGCCCTAAGAAAATTCAGTATTCTTTTCTTTTAATAAAATAAAACTTTTTGATGGCACAAAATCCTATTTCAAATAAAAGAGAAGTAAAATAGAACACAGACATACTGATAAATGAAATTAAATTTTGATTATAATAACTGTATAACAGTTATATATAATGACAACTTACATGTGTGTTTATTTCATTAAAAGCTAGTATATAGAATATCATATTTGTGAGAATTGTACTCCAAAATAAATAATAATAATCATTCATGCCTCTAAAAGAAGTCTCACACACCACTAGAAAGGTGCCCACAGTTTGAGAACCACTAGATTAAATTTGTTATAACTAATAAAAAAAAAATCTCAAAATTTTAAATTTAATTCTAAATTAATGTGAATAAATTAGGTAAAATTAGTTACATTTGCAATCTCTTATTCCAAGATTTACATTATCAGACATTCATTTATGTATTTATTTATTTTATATTTTATTTTTTTCTGTATACTTTCACTTGGATTCTCAATTTATCAATTTTACATATTTAAATAATTCTTGTTTAGAATGTAATATTTAAACTTTGAACACTTTTGAATACAATTTTTTAATCTTGAGGATGGCTACACAGATAGCTGAAAGGGTTAGATAAATTAAAGACAAAAAAACCTATTCCAGCAACTATTTTTATGTATTATCAAACAACAACAATTTTAGGATTCTCTATTATAAATTTATCACAAGAAATTTGACTATTTCATTCATTAATATTTATAATTAAAGCATTTCACATAAACACAAATATTGAATACATATTAAAAGTTTATAGATTATGTCTATTATGTTACACAGGTTGACCCAAACAACTCTAATATTCATTTTTAAATGAAGGAAAGTAAGTTTCATTAAAAGTTATAAAAATTTTTATAAGTAAATCAGGTATGCCGTATGAAATGATATTTTCAACTTCCATAACTAATCAGAAGTGGATTATTCAGGCTAAAATTCAAACTTTTTAAATAGAATATGGCAATTTTTTTAAATTTATATTTGGACTAAATTTGAAAAAATAAAAATTTTTGTCTCAAACATTTTTTCTGATAACACTTTAATGACCATAAAATAATCTTAAAAAGTGTGTTACATGGAGAAAAATGATACTTTAATAAAAATATTTTGAAACATTTTTACATAATTAATGCAGAACTAGCAAAAATTGTTATTACTGCTTCATAGTATTTCTGTTCATTTAAACTCTTCTGGTGTAACTTATTTGGCTGTGATTTTAACTATTTAATCAAAATGTTCAAACTGAGCACTGTTCTCACCAATTCAAGCATCTTTCTACTTGAAAAAGAATTTGTTGCTTAAAAAACTTCATAGGACATGGCTACATAGATCATTATGATGCCTTTGACAGGTATGTAACTGAAAATTAAAACTTACTTTAAATAAAAATGTAAACAAGCATAATGTTTACGTTTTTTGACACTGAATGATTTTTGAGCCAGCTAAAAAATATAGCTACAAACTGATTGGTAATAAAGTTTTGCCAATGAAAGTTCATCACACTTTCAAGATCATTTTATGATCAATGGCGACATTTTCAGAAAAAAATATTTGTGACAAAATAATCTGATTTTTTTCACTTAATCTGAATCTAAATTAAAAAATACCATGTTCTATTTTGAGAAGTTGGAAAGGTCCAACAGACAAGGCTATGATGAGTTACTATGCTGGAAATAGTGTTGTGGGAAGTAACTTATTGCTTTGAGCACTGTAGAGACATTGATGGTCACCATGTGGAGCACTAATTTTTTGCAGTAGATATTTTGAAATAAATGTATTTTTCATGTTTAAATCACTCCAATTATTTTTCAAAATAGATAGAGCTAGCTTACTGAATAAACCAATATGGATTGTTGCAATTCTTCCTGACTAATAGTGACAAGAAAAAAATGAAAAAAAAATTCAATTGTCTCTCTCCTTTGTGAACAAATTGAATCTCTGACTACTAAAATTAATACCCAACTTGATTGAGGATGATTTATGTAATTTATTTTTCAATACAGTAGAGCGTCGTTTATTCGAATCAATTGGGGACTGGGGTTGTTCGAATAACTTATTTTTCGGATAACCGATTATGTACGAAAAAATACATTAACCTATCTCGTGTTGAAATTTTTCTCCATTGCATGTTGCTTTGCATTGAATTTTCGTCGATGTTAAGCTTAATGTAAACTTTTTAAAATAATAATCGTGGCTATTGTATCGTTAAAAATTATTTCTTTATTTTATACAAACAAAATAAATTTATTGAAAAATATAAAAACAATAAATAATTATACTTCAGAAGTTAATTTAGTATCGAAAACGTAAAATATTTGAGTAGCCCAAGACATAGCCAAAGATTGCAGCGCCACAGCACTGGCGAAAATTTAAATTTGCCGACTGGAATTCTTTCAGATAATTGACGCTCTACTGTATTATCATACAACTTTAAACCAGAAATAAATAATAAAATATTTATATATTTAATTGACAGACACTAAACAAAATTATTATTGTAAAAGGTTAAAATTAAAAAAAAGATATTTTAAAACAAACTGATAACAATTAGTTAACAATTAATCATATAGTTAGACAATTATATAATCCTGATTAAAATCGTTAATTGGCTAGTTTGACAATTCTTTCATCTTTCAATATTTTGATAGATTCCTAATAAAACATTTATACATATTGAAGTTTTTTTCAAACAAAACTAAATGTTATTACTTAAATTGTTTAACATTATAATAAATAAAATATAAAATACATAAAAAGTGTTTGTTTTTCTTTGTAAAATATAATCTTACTGAATTTTGTATAAATTTGATTGATTAATTTTGTTTACTTACTTTTCCTGTTCTAACTTTTTGCTGATTTCCTCTCGTGTAAGCTTTTTTATCTCTTTTGGATGGCAAACATTCTATTTGAATATTTGATTCACTAATTTTTGGACCTAAATGAAAAATAATTTAAAACTTCAAAATTTTTTATAAAATATTATAATCTAAATTTAATAAGCATATTTTCAAATTGTAAAAATATATATTTCTTTTTTATTTACATTCCTTTAAATAATAATAATTATTATTATTACTTTTTCTTATTTACTTAGAAAAACTAATAAGAAGAATGAATGCAATAATGAATATAATTAATAAAGAAATATACCAATAAAAAAAACCAGAGCAACCTGTTGTTAAAAATGTGCAGACACCTTTGGTTCTATTATATTATATATCTTTAAAAGAAATTATTGTAGAGATTTGTAGTCTTTAAAGTTCAGATAAGGAAAACTTATTTCATTTTTCAATAACTTTATTCATTAAGCATCGGAAAATACTTGCATATCTTTTATAAGCAATGTGCATTTCTTATTTTACTACCTTAAATACTTGTTAATGACTAACCATTTAGCTTGAAAAATTGAATCCTTTATTATTATTATTCTGAAAATTCAGTCATCAAAAATTGAAAAATTCTCTTTTTTTTGTATTTTTTGTTATAGGTTTCTTTTTTATCATTAATTATGCTAATTATTATTTCAAAATATATTTTATCCTGCCTGAAATCTTGTGACAACAAGAAAAATCTACACAAGATCCAATACACAGCAACCATAAAACAGAAAAATCAGTTATGTAGTTTAATTATTAACTCTATTTGTAAATGCAGCATATGACAAACTAGTTTATACCATTCTTTGTTTTATGTTTCAAGTATGCAACAATCAATATTTTAATAAGTTTTAAAAGTTAAGCTTAATATAATTTTGTTGCAATTTACTTAAACAGAAACAGTTTCTAATTTCTGACTAATTAAAAGTAAATAAAAAATGTAGCATTTGATACTGAAGGCAAAACTTGTTTAATATAAGAAAAATTAAATAAATAATAATAATATGAAATACTTTAATAAACATTATACTTGTTTACAGTGTATTTTTAATTTAATTACTACTTTCAGATAGAGATTATATCTAAATATTACACTGGATATCTCCTCTTCTAACTAATCTGAGTAAAGATGTCCAGTAGGTGTTTTGAGCATGATGAAGGCCTTTGTTTACCATGGTTTGGCACGTTCACAATGGGAAGTGGCAAAGCAGTGTATCTTATATATGAGGAGAGGTCCCACATATCTGGGACTACTCATGTAAAATCCCAAGGTCCCAAACACCTCACAGCAACAGTGTGATGCCTTCATATCTTTGGCTATCTGGCCATCAGTGTTCAAATCTACTTAATCAGTAGACAAAGCAATTTTAGTTCCTATCTATATGATAACAAGGTTAGCAATTACATGAAGAAAGTATATATTCAAATGTAAGAGAATTTGGCATAAACTGACTGGCTGAATTAGTTCATATAAATCAGAACTCAATCTTATATATTTCAGACTTCTCTCTCTGGATACAAATACAAATAGAAGAATACAAAACAGGATTATGCATCTCAGGATTAAGGATAAGATAGAAACAATCTGATAAAATATCTTATCTGATATGTAACTTACATCAGACAAGAAAGATAGCTAATAAAACTATTCTGGAACACATATGTTGTTTTTATTTATAATCTTAAAAAATTTACATATTAAGATATTAAAAAAATCCAAAATTATTAGATCTGGTGATATAAGGTTGTTATTTATTATTAATAATTTTTCATATATATATTTTATATACAGTCAAACTTCCATATTACAAACTTCTATATAGCAAATTTCTTTGTATAATGAATTTTTGCAACATACACTGCTCTTTCAGCCAAAATATGTGTAAAATTGCTTCTAAATAACAACGTTAAATTTCTATGTAGCAATTTCTTTTTTAATTTGTAAGGGCCATCAATCATTAAAAGTTGATTACTCCTGGGATGAGTTCAAAATTTAGGTTTAATTTCAGGTATCAATCTGTAAATCCTTTGTAAAACTGCGGCCCAGGTGTGAGAAATACCGGTCATTAACTTTTAAAACCATCATGTAATCTACTCCTCCCCAAGGCTACCAGTTGTAAAGAAGGAAGAGAGAAATTAGGTTCAAATGCCATCATTGACAGATAGACAGTTTACAATTAACGAATGTTGAAAATGTTAGACAGGTGATAATGACAACTGCTGGACTAATTTTTGAAGTTAGTGAGATTTTATTTTATTTTATTTAATAAGTCATCCAGTTGGAATTTCAAGAACTGTTAATATAGTGTTTAAGCATTACTAAAAAAATGAATGTCTTGCAGGAAGTTCATAAAGACTTTAAAAAAATAAGATATTATAGCAAAGTTTGGAATTCCTGTAGGTAGTTTATCAATTATAATAAAAAATCGCAAATCAATTTTGAAATTAGCCAATGATGCAAGACCTATAGGAAAACATAACATACTATAACCTGCATTTACATCAATGTAGATGAAGCAATTTTAATACTTTTAATAAGTGTGAAGTATATTATGAAGAGAGAACATTTTTTAATTGTGCTGTGCAACAAAAACTTAGTTAGTTTTTTTCAAAAATGTAATTAAACTAAGTATTTTAACACACAAATGTAAACTTATTTAAAATTAAAACTAATGTTTATGTGATGTTAAAATAACACTTTGCGTATCAAAAAGTGTAATTTCTGTATAATGAAATTTCCCTACAGCAAATTTTTTTTTCAGAAATTAGTGACTTCATTATATAGAAGTTTGACTGTATGTTTGTCCAAGTTGTTTAGATGCTTGTTAAAATTATATTTTGTATAGATACATTTCCAACAAATTTAATTTCTAAATGTTCATTTACCACAGTAATCAAAGTTTATTACAAGTAATTTCATAAATCTTGGCTGGAAGCTGCACATTATATAAATGAAACTCTTGAGTACTTAAACAAAATATATGCCAGAGGATCTGAGATGTGTTTTACATTCTGTTGAACTTATACAGTCTGTAATGTATAATTCATGTATCTTTCTCATTCTAACCTAACCTTGTCCTTTCTGCTGCATATCACAGCATTAACTACTGTGCCAATAAAGAGAAGTAAACCTAAAGAATTAAAAGTATTTAATATAATTTTAACTACTATAAAATTTTTTTTCTTTTGGTGCTATGATTTAAAATTTTAAACAATAATTTTAAATTTCTTTTCAATAAAAATTTTAATAAATATCATTACTCAATATCAAAAATTTTCAATTATGGTTATGATTATAGTTATATTAAGAATATTTACAAAACTAACTTAGCATATTGATCGTTATTATGCTGATTCTCTAGGATAGATTTTGTGTTGATATTGTTTGTAAAATAGAGTTTCAACGTAAGCTGTTTTTTTTTCAAGCTCTGATGGGCCATAAAAAAAAGACAAGTGTAAATAACAAAATGAATTTATTACCAAAAGTTAGGTATAAATGATGTTGACATAATCACTGTGAAGATTGAGGCATTTGTCATATCTTCACAATGATTATTCAAAAAGTAACCTTATTTGTACCTAACTTTTGGTAATAAATTCATTTTGTTATTTACACTTGTTTTTTTATGGCCCATCAGAGCTTGAAAAAAACAGCCCTCGTAATAAAAAAATAACCAGAACAGTTACAATGTATAAAATAAAACTTCTGTGACAAGTTAATTTTGTCTGAAAGTCTTAAGCACTGATTAATTGATGATCCATTTAATATTATTTCTATCTCCAAGTTTAAGGATTAAAGAGGTGCATCTAGTTTCCTTACAGGATTTTTTCTCATCACAAAATTTAGTAAAAACTATAAAGCAGAACAATAAAATGCCAAAAATTCAAAATAAAAAATAGTAAAAATATATGGATGAAGATTTGGAACACTTTATCACAAAAATTACCTACTGGAATTTAAGTAAATTTATAGTGGTATTAGGTTGCATGCTTCTTTTTCTTTCTTAATTTTGGTTGATTTCCTACAACACTTCTCAACTAGTATAATGAAATGATTAAATGTTTATTAAATTTTTTATTGAATGATTCGATCCTATAAAACGGCTACAATTAATACTTTCTTTTGATAATATGCAGAATTTTTATTCATCTTGATCAATTCTGCACGTTTATAGTTATTATGAGTCAAGTTTTCATGCAACTAAAGATCAAGTGAATCAAGTGATATATTACACAAACATAAACAGATTATACAGGGTGTTTGGAAATTCCCATTACAAACTTCTAGGATTTGTAGAGGGGAGTGAGTATATAATATTTTGATTAGGAACCCATGTCCAGAAACATACCGTTTCCATTCTACGACGTTTTCAATTCAGATGTTTAACTTTTCCACTTCTGCTTGAAGAATTTGAATTAGCTGTGACGCAGTGCAATTATTAGGTAACTATTCGAAAGGAAACATAACGAAACATCCATTTATCACTTACATTAAAGTTACTCTGAGACTTTTCTCTTTCTCTCAGCAAAAGTGGAAGAATTAAACATCTGAATTGAAACTGTTGTAGAACGGGAACGGAAACAGTACATTTCTGGACATGGGTTCCTAATCAAAATATTATGTACTCATTCCCCTCTACAAATCCTAGAAGTTTGTAACAGGAATTTCCAAACACCCTGTATGTATGTGTAAAAAAATAATGTACGATTTCCTGGAATATATATTAATTTTTTTAACCTCTTACTAGACTACAGATAAATTATTTGACAAAATTAACTGGTTAATACTTCATTCCATGAAAGCAGTTGCAGTGAGTATTTTTTATAATTCAGGGTCTTCCAAAAAGAATGCTACCATTTTAAATTACTGTTAATTATTATCTGAAAAGTTTACAATGTACTGTACTCCAATTGGTTGAGTAACTGTCTGTCTGAGTTTCAACTCCCATTTGCATTCAAACATCTTGTCATCTATCACCTCTAGTAAGTATTGTCAATGAAAACTGCAACTTCTCATNTTCCACGAGTCCGTTCGTTAACCAAAGCAATTTTTCCCATAGAAATTAATGCAAATACAATTAATCCATTCTAGCCATCAGTATTTTTGTAATTTTATTTGTAAAATGGGTTTTCTTTGATTCTTTTCAAAAAAACAGTTCAAACTTTTGCATCAACCCAATATAATTTAATATCCACATGTTAAAAGCGAAAACACTATTGTTAAATCGGACCAAAGTTCAGGGAGAAGTAAGGAAAAAAACTGTACTGTAGTTGTCAAAACAAACACGACGCAAAAACGAATGATGTAACGGATCAGGTGGAATGTCTGCAGGGAAGATTAAACTGACAGAAGCAGTTATAAACCGTCGATCTACTTTAAATTTTCAGAAAAGGGAAACGATTTGACGGGTATAAAAACATCACTTACAGTCGTTAAAGTTCTAAAATGACAGATAGCAGAAACAATAGGCTAAATTATGAGCGAAAGGCTTATATGTTTATCAACAATCTCTAATCAGAGTCGACAAACAGGTGTCAAATAAACGCCTTGGAACAAACCTTTCTCGTGACATAATCTGGTTTTGGTTTTCACCTGGAGACAAAGAAGAAAACAATCGGAAAGCGAGGAATGGGACGCAGGACTAATCGTAAGGTGAGATTCAAGGAAGAAATACTATAAAAACCTCGAATCTCAAGGTCAAAATGCAGTTTTCCTAAAAATTCTATGGCGATTAATCTGTGTCGTCTTCATCTGGATTAAACCTGAAGTCATGCCCGCTAAAATTTGTGTTGTGTCTCACGGACCACTCCAGTCGTTGCAGCTCTGTCACCTACCATCGCTTCTGTGACCAAGCGAACCCATCTCGTCTGCTCTGGGGCTACCACTGATCAGCTTGCACTATTGTAGGATCAGCGATACGCCACGCCTCAGTGCCGGGAGAAAATACTGTAGAAAAGCCATTTCCAACCACCTCAAATATATAAGCATCTTCCCGTTCTAAAAAACGATTTTCACTGTAAAATACTTGTCATCTTTGTCTCCTCTGCCACCACCAACGTACGAATGGACCCTAGACCATCACCGACACACAATTAACTGATGCAAGCTTACAAATTTGACACAAAAAGCCATTAAGTTCGTTATCCGAGACAAAATTTTTGCAAAATAAAAGTTCATTAACCGATTTGGTCGTTAACCAGGACATTCGTTAACCGGGGGTTCCACTGTATATATATACTTTTATGGCCTGCTTGCTTTACAATCTCCTGCTTCACAACCAATATAAAAATTTCCTACTCTGATAGTATGAAATGTTGCATATAAGTACTATACTTTTTTGTTACTTATCTGTTTATGATATGCAATGATTTACTACATGATTAATGATTGTGTGTAAGCTGGATATAAGCAAAAACTACACTTACTACAAATCTTATATTTTTAATGTGTATAGCACTGAAACTCATTCTAATTCAGTCATATTTTAATTTGTAATATTTATATTATAGTACACTCTTGCAAATCTGAACTCTGCTTAATTTAAATCAATTTTGGTCATTTTTCAGTAAAATGTTTCAATCAAAACAAAGAAATCATACATTATTTTTTAAAATATTAAATTTTAAAATTAACTTATACTACACATTTTAATTTAAATATATATGACAAATGTGCAATAAAAATTTTTAAATATGTCCAGATGCAGATCCTTTCAGCTGAATTGCCAAGGTTAGTAAGGCATTAATTTACCATTCTACAGATCCAGGTTTAAATTTAGATGAAACAGAAAAATCCTAAAAAATTTTCATGGGTGGCCTATCCTGTACTGTACATGTTAGACCCTGTCCCTCATCATCCAGCTATTCCATTGTGGATCTGGCCAAACCCATAATGCACCTGAATAAAGATCATTTAGCACCACAGAACAAGAACAATAGTAGTAATAGTAGTAGTAGTAAATGCATAGATCCATGAGATTAATGATGGTGACAACACCCTCCCTGAAAGTTTTATTATAAACTTAAGTTTTCATTTTAAGCTTGTTATAGTTTTTGAATTAATTTCTCTCATAAAATAATTTACTTTTAAATGGATACTAAAACCTTAGTTTTCAGTTTGGTTTAAAGAAATGAAGCATAATGGTAATAAAAATTAATTACTATTGTTTATTTTATTACACAAATAAAAAATAGTCTCCAAGATTCACTGTTGATTTTACCTGGTATTTATTTGTAGCCTTCTTTAACTTCTATTTCCTTTTATAACCCTTAAACTCTAAAGTTTTCACTAATACAAACAACTCTATACAATAATTAGTTCAAATTAGCAAAAGTATACTATATTATTCTGCTTTGTGCACAAAAAATTAGTTATTCTTTGAGTATCCATATTAACTTTTATTCTGCTTTGATATAAATTATTGAAGAATTAAAAAAATTTTATCTTCAACTTATAAGTTTCTTTGAATAATACAAAATCAGCACCAAACAATACAACAGATAACAAAAACAGACCTTTAAAGACAAACATACCTTCAAATAACAAAAATCTTAAAATTATAAATAAATGTAAGTTAAAAGTCACATAATTTTCAATAAAATTTAAATGTTACAAAACACATTTCTATATTTTTCAAAACTTCTGTGCACTTTAAAAATGATTTACTATAGGTGAAGTTTATCAATACACTTTTATTTGATTCTGTAAATTTGTAATGCTTTAGTTGTTTTATAATACTTGCTTGATAACTTTCCAATGTCAAACAACCACTGGATTACATCAGACTACTTTTCTGTGATTATATTTAATTAATTACTAAATAATTTGCACTAGAAAGAGGTGTTAGGTACTATCTCTTATTAAATTTAATAATTATAATTAAATTAATATTTATTAAATAATTTAGAATATTCTGGTAGAAAAGAATTGGCCCAGAGTGGGACCACAACTCTCACTTACTGTGCAGATGCATTGCCAGTTAATGCAAGTTGCAGATTTGAGTCCCACTCTGGGCTGATTCTTTTCTTCCAGAATATTCAAAATTATTTAACACAGTCAAATCTATCTATAACAGAACCTGTATATAGCGAGAACTTGTCATTAATAACGGAAAATTTCTTCAGTCCCTTAATTTTTCACAAAAATTAATGTAAATTAACTTATATATAGCAAAAACTGTCTAACAGAAAAACAGAAAGGAAAAATTGGGCTGTATAATGAAAAAATCGATATCTTTATCTGATTTAACACAAATTTAACAAGAAGTTTACAAGCATGTATAAGTCATAAAAAAGTCAAAAAATACACATATGCAATATATTAATAGAATAGAAAAATATGACTACTGTATTACAGTAATTTTATTGGGATTTGAATGGAAAGTTTTTGCATATTTTTATTAACATCTGTTTTTGCTTAACATAAATGTGTAATGTAATTATAAATTGTAAAATTTAACATATTATTCCTGATGTGAAATTGTATTCTTTGTTTTGAAGCTTATTTTAAACTTTTTTACATCACATTTTGTTTGAATAAAATCAAGTTGAAATGTCTGCAGATAAAATGCACATCATGCATGCTTTTAAGTTTTGTAGTAAAGGATATCACACTATATGAACAGTAAAAAATGCTCGTACTAGGTATGGGAAAGATGCTTCTAAACTTCAAATGTGTCAAATGTGGTTTTGAAATTTTCGTTTGGAAAATTTTGAACTAAAGGATACAAAACATATGGTCCCCCAAAAGCTGTTAAAGAGAATTTGGGGAAGAAATTGTTAGAGTGACAAATAACAACTCATGAATTTGCAACAAATCTTAGTGTGTAACAGACACATATTGTTGAAACATTTTGTTCACTTGAAATAGTTGTAAAACATACTGATAATTGTGTTCCATGTGCAGTTTTTTTTTTATTTATGAAAAAATGAACTGAATTGGGTATAATTTTGTTTGAAAAAGGTAGGTTGCTATAAGGTTTTATTTTCTTTTTAAATTCATTACAGTAATACCCCAAACTTATGCGATAGGTGGGACCGAGCGATAACTGCATAAGTCGAATTCACGTAAGTCGGGGTATAATTTCACAATTTGTATAAAAACCAAGTCGGATGTATGTAAGCTAATAAATGTTCTCGTAAATCTTATCTCGTCTTTTGATTCATTCATGGTTGCAAGAAATCACCACATAGAGTCTCTCCAGTGTCCATAGATATAACAAACACAGATATAAATAACACAAAATAAATTGTAGCTATGTGTCGATTCCACACGACACGTCCGAACATGTAAGCTGAACAATAGTGTGGGGGGGAGTAATCAAGAGTTGCTTGGCGTTCAAACAAAAGACGAATTGACGAGATTTGAAAATCACGTAACTCCGGGTTTGCATAAGTCGCAATATTACTGTACTCATTTTTATCTTAGAAAATTTTTTTATGAATGAATGAAAAAATTAAAGTTAAAATAAAAATATTTGTTATTAATTGAAAATTTATTCTAGCTGGTGGTGATTGATTGGTTGAGTAATGAGGTACCACTGTATTTGGTTAACATGATTTTGATATATGTGGTAACATTGAGAAATTTATTATTTGCATTAATCAAGGAATACCTATAGTAGGTAACCTGTATATAGTGGAAACCTGTTTACTACGGAAAAATTGTTCGGTCCCTTGGGTTTTGTTATAGACAGGTTTGACTGTAAATGTTAATTTAATTATAATTATTAAATTTAATAAGAAATGGCACCTAACACTTCCCTCTAGTGACAAATTATTTAGAAATTAGTTAAATATAATCATGGAAAAGTAGCCCGATGTAATCCAGTGGTTGTTTGGCTTTACAAATTTATTGGGTTTCGTGATGTTTGTTTATGTAACTTTCCAATTATTATATTTATGTAAAAAGCATATTCTATGAAACTATACTCATTGGACACATTGTTTAGTAAAGTAGCTTTAATACAATTGGATAAGCAAACCAATGATAATCTGTTTCAAATGAAATGAGCTATGTGATTTGTTTGCTTATCCAGTTGTATTAAAGCCACTTTACTACACAATACTCCCAATAAATTTCTTTTGAAAATCTGATAAACTTCATCTAAAAACAATATGTGAGTATATATGCAATATATCTAGTAAATTCTAACAGAATCATAAAATAAATTAAACATTTTAAAAATAAAAATTGACAAAAATAGCAATCAGCTTTGCTACAACCAACAAGAAACTATAACATTTATAAACAACAATAAAAACATCAAAAATTTTATCACACAAAACCAAACAACAATCAGAGGATTACAATAAAGTTTAATTCATAATAAAAATATGAAATTTTAATTTTTCTATAGTTCATTTGAATTTTTCTATATAACATTCAGCATATATAAATATAATTCTTTGTTCAAAATTCTATAAATGAATTTGAATATAATAAAAAAATTTATTGATAACTCAATAACACTTCCTTATATTAAGATATCAAAGTTAAAGATATTATTGAAATTTAGAACAATAAATGCTGTAAACTCCAACAATAATACTAACATCCTTTCTTTTTAAAACTTGTTTGAGCCAATTGACTTTTTGTACCATCTCCATTAAAGTACTAATTATTATAATATTTGACTATGTTTTATTCATTTTTTTTAAATTTAATTTTATTATTTATTCTTATTTTGCTTAACTTTGTTTATTTTTATGATACAATAGAAGATAAGTATAATTAAAATATTTCTGTTTAAAGTACAGTACAATTAAACAAATATAAAAAAAATGATAAAATGAATCAGACAATAAGTGTTTTGTTTTCTTGCTCTCACAAACAGCAGCAACTATGCAAAAGTAACAGAACAAAAAATGCAGTAACATTTGTTCCATTTTGACTTCTGCATGTAATTCAGTCATGGTTTACTTCATAAACAGTACAAGAAAATTATATATATATAACTTAAAACCATTGTGCTATCAAAAGCAATATTTTCATCATTATTTCTTATATTAATCATTGAACAAAATCACAATTGGCACTGGTTGTTGAAAATGTTAAGTATTTACTATAAAAGAAAATATTTTAATGAAATTTTATTTTTGTTGTTGCCATAGTACTGTATTTCCTTTTTCATTTACAAAATATTTTTTCAAAGTTTTTCCCCCTCTATTAATTAAATTCAGATTTTATATTTCTTATTTAAGAGAGTGAACAGAAAAACTTTTAAGTGAAAGCTACTATTGTATAGTAGTATGAAAAGAAAAATATTTGTTTAATAAAATTAAACTCACTCCTAAATTTGATCATAGTGAATACATGTCATGTTTGTCTTCTTATATACAAAATATTAAAATACTTCAAAATTTTGCTTAAATATAAATAAATGGAAATTCCATTACCTGTACATCATATTTTGTAATAAATTAATTAACCTATAATCTAATACGTTTATAGGTTAAATAAATTAACCTATAAACGTATTAGAAAAAAATCTGGCAATATTTAATTATACATTTAACAATAAATTGCTAATTAGGCTAATTTGTATAAAGAATATACCAGTGGCGTGCCATGACATTTGATGATAGGGAAGCTGTGTTTCTGTAAGAAGCCAACTTCCAGGGGCAATCAGTCAGTAATGGTCTCAGGTCAATTCGTATTCGTTTGTTCGATAAGTCAGTAAAAACCGTAGTCTTCTCTAAATGTATTTTTAATTAATAGATTATCTAACACACCTAATAAATAAGCAAGTTCAATATAATTACCTCTGTTATATTAGATTTAATAGATTCCCTATGCCCTCTAAATGCCAATTCTTGCTTTGATAACATCTACTAATTTAAATATAATACTACATATCTATTAGCCGTAACTTTGTTATAATTGTCAATATTTATTTTATATCGTTTACTAATGTTAAATTCTATTCTATTTTGATTTCCAAATTGCTTCAACTTTACGAAAGAATCAATACAAGATTTACAATTTACAACAGCTCTACTGAAATTATTTAAATCGTCAAAGCCATTCTTATCCCACACACTAATTTCATTTGAAAATAATAGGTAAGGCCAACAAAACAATTTTTGCATTTTTATGCATCCGCAAAGCCATTTTATGTCTTCATCATGAAAATGTCGAACAAATTTTTTTATTGAAGTATTATTTATATTTAATTTAGGCATTGGCATTTCTCTTTTAATAATGTTTTCTTTTTCATTATATGATCTCAAGCAAAAACTTTTTTAAAATAAATTTTCAATATCGCAATTACATTCTAAATTCCTAGCCATAATATAAGGGCTAAAATTAAAAATAAAATTATAAAAACTTACTTGTTAAAATAAAATCTGTGATGGATATACAACTATACATACCTAGTACAAAATATTCAATTGTATGAATATACTTTTAAAAAAAATTATAATTAAATATAGCTTTTTATAAAAACTTACTGTACAAAAAATAACGTGAAATATTCTTTACTTTTTAAATATTAAAACAATCCACTTAGTTAAAATAGCTCCCTACCAGTGGCTCGTGGATGGAATCAGAGATGATCTTGGTAGGTGTGCAGTGCGTGCATGCATGCCAAATCTCGAGGGTGCCGATACCGGTTAATGTCCAATGCCTCTTTTGTTGCATCACTAGTATACCTCAAGGATGTGACAGGATTGTACATTTTAAACGTTTCTCACCATAGCTATAAAAATCTAAATATGTTAAATTTAATATATTGTCCGTCATTTGTTTTCTAACTAATTCATTTTACGACCAGGTGTCCACGGAAATTTCCAAAATTTACTTTTCAGTCACTCTCATTGAACTGAAAAAATTTGTCTTTATTATCTAATATTACGAAGAAATCAGTCCACACTGTACTTGGTTAAGCTTTTGTTTACGTAAAATTTTGACTCTCAGCAGGGTTTCATTTATGTCCTCAATTCCCTAATCACTTAATTATTTAACTATTTCTTAAGTAGAAATAAGTCGAAACCAGTTACTTTGTACTCGAATATTTGTAGTCTCAGGAAAAAAGTGTTAAGACAAATTTTAATGACAACGAATACATAAATCGTAAATTAAAAAAATAATAATAAATTCTAGAGCTTTTTCTGTACCTCGTGCATCTCTCTCATTCATTAAATTTAGTTGTAAATGATGCTACCATAGCAACAGTTAATTTTTTAGCATTGTACAAGAATACGTTTTTTCTACATGAAATCGTAATATCACTGATTTAACATTGAAATCCGTAAGTAATATAAGATGGGAGATCGGAATAAAAATATCAAATATTTTAATAAAATTTTTAAAACTCCTGTCAACTATACAGAATTATCATAAAAACATACCAGTAAATTCTTATCGGTTGGGTTAAATTATAAATCTACTCATGATTCACGTAATCGGGCGAGGGCAGCTAACAGCCCAGAACCGGTCCTGGATAGAATTGGAAGCATTATACATGTATAGCTTCCATCCAAGGTCCTAGGCTTCCACCAGCTAAATCGGGTGAGGTTAGCACTCTGTAAAGTGCGTACGCGAATCTGGCTGTTTGGAAGCTGACAATACAGCGCTTCCACTCCTCCACTAAGATAAGTATAATTAAAATATTTCTGTTTAAAGTACAGTACAATTAAACAAATATAAAAAAAATGATAAAATGAATCAGACAATAAGTGTTTTGTTTTCTTGCTCTCACAAACAGCAGCAACTATGCAAAAGTAACAGAACAAAAAATGCAGTAACATTTGTTCCATTTTGACTTCTGCATGTAATTCAGTCATGGTTTACTTCATAAACAGTACAAGAAAATTATATATATAACTTAAAACCATTGTGCTATCAAAAGCAATATTTTCATCATTATTTCTTATATTAATCATTGAACAAAATCACAATTGGCACCGGTTGTTGAAAATGTTAAGTATTTACTATAAAAGAAAATATTTTAATAAAATTTTATTTTTGTTGTTGCCATAGTATTTCCTTTTTCATTTACAAAATATTTTTTCAAAGTTTTTCCCCCTCTATTAATTAAATTCAGATTTTATATTTCTTATTTAAGAGAGTGAACAGAAAAACTTTTAAGTGAAAGCTACTATTGTATAGTAGTATGAAAAGAAAAATATTTGTTTAATAAAATTAAACTCACTCCTAAATTTGATCATAGTGAATATATGTCATGTTTGTCTTCTTATATACAAAATATTAAAATACTTCAAAATTTTGCTTAAATATAAATAAATGGAAATTCCATTACCTGTACATCATATTTTGTAATAAATTAATTAACCTATAATCTAATACGTTTATAGGTTAAATAAATTAACCTATAAACGTATTAGAAAAAAATCTGGCAATATTTAATTATACATTTAACAATAAATTGCTAATTAGGCTAATTTGTATAAAGAATATACCAGTGGCGTGCCATGACATTTGATGATAGGGAAGCTGTGTTTCTGTAAGAAGCCAACTTCCAGGGGCAATCAGTCAATTGCGCGTCAGTGATGGTCTAGGGTCCATTCGTATCGTTTATTCGATAAGCCAGTAAAAACTATAGACTTCTCTAAATGCATTTTTAATATCACAATTACATTCCGAATCGCTTGCCACGATATAAGGGCTACAATTAAAAATAAAATAATAAAAACTTACTCGGTGAAATAAAATGTGTGGTGGATGTACCGGTACATACCTGGTACAAAATATTCTTCAATTGTATGAATATACTTTTAAAGAAAATTATAATTAAA
>NW_019385392.1:211501-253229 GCF_000671375.1 Centruroides sculpturatus
TATCTTGAAATTCGAGCAAATTATCTTTTTTTCACGTGTAGTATAGAAATTTGTAATAAGATACATAATGCAGTTATAATAAAATATTGTGCGATTATTTTCTTATAATTAAAATTAATATGTATTTATTTTTTAGAAAATACAAGAGAAGCAGCACTTCCACCGCTTCCAATGACGGCACACCACTGGAATATACTACACATTTTCACTGCCAAAATAAAAATGTCTGTTGTCATCATATATAAAAATAATTATTGATGACAATATAGCTAAATCTATTCAATCTATTGATCTACCATTCATTGAATAGCTATAAACATACGTTGCATTAAATGAATATTTGTTCTAGTCAGATGCTAATGCTTTAAATAGATTCTCAGTAAATGCAATTATATAATTGTTGTTGTTAACCTTTGGGTCAATAAAAACATCAAGTTGATTTTGGCATACCAAGGATTTTAGACATCATATCAACAAAAACTCATATATCTTCAGTAACCGATTTTTTTCAAAAACTGTCATTACAGCAAAACATTTTTCCAAATGTTTAACACCAATCAATTTACCCTAACATATAAATATTATCCTAGTATTAATATAAAAAACTGAAAACTTTGATATTTTTATTTGATATAATAAATAATTTATTTAAAGTTGCCTCAATTAAAAGATAATAAAATTAATATTATAATAGCTTTGAGAAATTTGTTAATTCAGATGTTTTACAGGAGTAATAAGCTTGCTTAGTTTTAAAATCTGTTTTAAAATATATGACTTAACAAAGTGTCATTTTGTTATGTTTTATATTCTTTCAGATAAACTAGCATTGATGTTTGTATGAAAATCATTCTCAAACAATAAATTTCAATTATTAAAATCTTTTCTACTGATCTTATTTATCAGTGTATCAGTTCAACAAAATTTTGAAATGACATGACATAACATGATAAAATCAGTATATGATTTTCAGATGATTTTTTCTTATCAAACCACCACATTCACAAAGAAAAAAACATTCAGATAAACTTAGTTATATGTACTAAGAAAATGTCACTTGAAAATCATATGCTCTTTTCAATTCAATAATGATCTGAATTAAACTAAATCATGTTCACAGTTCTCAGATGATGTAGAAAACATATAAAATTAGATACAACTTTGCTTTAAATTTTTAATTTTTAGTTTTTTGATAAGCTAAAGTCAAATATAACATTTATGATTTTACTATTCATGACTTTGATAAATCAAACTCCTTCTTTCCAGTTAATTCTTTACGTTTAGAATAAAATAAATAATTTAAGAAACTTCATTATAATGAAATTATAAATAAAACAACCCAACTCATTCTCTCATTAAATAGATCATAAAATATTGGTTTGAGCAATTACTTCATAGCTAATAAGCACATTAATTTTATAGTTTATTGCTAGTTTGCTTTCACATTTCTATAATTCTTATTTTAATCAATGTAAGATCAAACATGTGATAATGCTAACATACAGTAATATGTTAGAAAGTAAGCAAAAATAATAGCAAAATAAGAATACTTATTAGTCTATAAAGTAAATGTTTTGTGTACTGTTTAGGAGAAAAATTGCTTGATACATAATTCCATTATAGCATATTTCTTACAAAACCACTATTGTTTTATATTAGAAAGAGGTATTTTGATTAATTGAATTTAAAAATTAGAAGTTGCAATATTGTAACTGTTATATTTATAATACTGTAATTTGCCACAATTCTTGAAAATTTTTGAAGTCTAAACATATGTAAGAAAATACTTGATTAAATTATGTTAAAACATTCTGAATATACAAGCAGATATACATTTATTTTTATACAAAAGATTGATATTGATATTAATGTAAATTATATTGAAAAAGAAATTTAAAAATAACTTACAAATACATCATCTTTTCATTTGTATTTTTTAAAAAATATAAATTTATTTGAATAAAAAAGTTAAAAAGTTTCAATGATGAAAATCAATTTTCACTGACCTTGAATGCTTTCAGAATTATCTTTCAGGCTTGAGCATAATACATGATTTACTTTTACTTCTTCATCTCCTTTTTTCTCAATGATTTGTTCAGTTTTCTTTGCATTAGAATCACTTATTCTTATATTTTCAGTTTGAGTAGATAAAATTGTTTCTGTCAGGACAAGTGATGTTAAATCTGTTTTAATTAAAGTACAGTCTAACTGTTTATTGTGAGAAATAGGCATATGGTCTTCTGTTGATACTTTCTTATCACACATAACTAAACTAACTGAATGACTGTTACTATTTTCACATTCCATTATACAATCTTCAGTCTCTTTATTTGCAGGGATGGAATAATCTTCATTTTCAATAATATGTAACAGTGCATTTTTGACCACACTTTTAGATGCAAAATTTTGTTTAGGTGAATTTAAACAATGATTTGAAAGATCAAAATCTTTAGCATTACGATCAGCACAGGCCGAAAGAGAAATGTGTTTCTGGCAATATAGCCTTTCTTTAGTGTTTGTTTGAACTGTAGGGGCACTTTCTGAAGTCCAATCTTCAAGATCTGGCAAACTATATGAATCGTCATCAATTGTTGTTTCAATACAATGTTCAGCTACCATTTTTCTCATCATTAAGGTATTGTCATTATCATTTTCATGCTTAATAGGCACTCGTCTTTGAGCTACATCTAACGAATTCGGATGATGTCTTCCGACAACTACCGGATCAGCCCAATTACAACGGTTTAAAGAATTTCTTTGATATTTACAAAGTTGTGTATGATACTGGTTAATGGATTGCACAATTCTAGATGTGTAATCTTTTGGATCCATTCCATTTGGACAAAAGAAAGGCACTTTTTCAACCATCTAGAAAAATTTGATATTATTTTACAAAACTGTATTTATAAACATTTAAATTGTTAACAAAAATTCAAATTTATTTAAATTAAATTTTAATGAAAACGGAAATACTATTTCTAATATAATTGAAATCAACACAAAACAGTATTTAGCATAATAGATAAATTGATCATATCATTAAGGAAACACACAAAAATTAAGTGAAAACAAGTACTGTACTTTCACCTTAATCATCTAAATACATTTAACTTTACAAAATTAAAATATGTGAAAGTAATCAATTATTGACTATAGTTGTAAAAAGTTAAATATTTATTTTATTTAAATCATAATTCTAAACATCTAACATAGCAAATTTGTTCATTGTCATTTTCTGTTATGCATACATGTTTACTATTAGCGTTAAATTTATCATTATAGGTGGCATTTTCATAAAAACTTGTTACACTTATAGCATTACAATTTGAAAATTATACTACTGACAGATGAAGCCAGAACTTAAAAGGAAGCACGTAATGTAATGAAACAAAACTGATGACTGAGAAATATTGAAATGATCAAATCTGAAGGTCATACAAACCTTGAAAATTACTTAATTTGTTGGAGACTCCTGGAATTTGGCAAAAATTTTAAAATTCTCAGACTCCTAAATTGAAGTTATTCTTCCCATATTTACTCAGCCTAACAATTACATATTAAAACATACTAATACATATTAAAACAGACTAATGTATAGGAGGCAGTATTTTGATATTGCTGTGAGTAAAAAAAAATGTCACGTCTCCTGGAAGGGAAATTCCTGGAATCAACTCTTCAGGAGTTGGCAAGCTTATTTTGGATTCAGAAGAATTGGAAAGTTATTTTATATGTAAATTTGTGCACAGAGCTGCTAAGGAAAAGGAATGCTTATACCAAACCATCAAATTTAATATCAAAAATGTTCCAAATGCTAATTTCAGATGTATGTTTAAATTACAATTCATGAATTGATTTAAGACTTTAGGCATAAAAAAATCTAGCAACGAGTTGCATAACTTTTCTGACTTTTATAAGATTTAAAAATTGCATTTTTATTATTAAAAATATAAAAATGAATGTATGTGTGTTTGTGTGTGTGTCCTTCATGCATTACCACACCGTTTATCCGATTGCCGTGAAACTTTGGGAAGTTGTTTAATATACTCCAGCGAAGGTTTGTGGCATAGTACGATTGCCATGAAACTTTGGAAAGTTTTTAATACCCTCCCGCAAAGTACATTTATCCTACAATAGATGGCGTGCGTTTACACGAGCGTTTGAGCACTGTGTGTTGGATCCATTTCAAATTGTGAAGACCATTTTCCCCTTTCAAAAAATATCTCTGTATATGCATTTGTTATTTACGATATTTGTAATAATTTTTGTTTAATCACTTTATTTCAACTTTTTTTTGCTAATTATGTATTCGCTCGAACTTCGTTAAAACCTTAACTGTACCCCGAACAACAACCGAAGTTGTAGGAAGAAATTCGCGTATTTTACCGATCTAGGTATCCCCCTTTTCCAAATTTTAATATCAACTCAAAATAATTTAAAAAGACAAATTACAATAAAACGGTTTATTATCCAACTATCAGAAATTTCACAACATGCCAAGGAAGAGAGGAAGGAGCAATTAAATAATTAAAATTATAAAGGATTAAAAAATATATATAAAAATGGGGAATATCGCACTTCTGACAATCGCTGCGAGTGTGTGGGCTAAATTTGGAGAATCCGTGCTTCTCGCATGGACAACTGTATGTGGCCGGCTCACGCGTCGAAAAACCTTCCGATTTATTCGTGTACGCACCAGACGGAAAAACAAAAAATATCGTGTATCCACAAGCACTCCAATAAATAAATAGAATTGAAATGACACTTTGAAATGTTTTCCCGATGAAAATGAATAATAATAATAAGTTTCAATAAAAATGATAAAATGTAAATTGAATTTTATCATAATGAGTTTGCTTGAATTTCCTTTCTTCTGAGATCGCAGCAATGCGCAACGGGTAAGCTAGTTATTAAATAAAATCAAAATAAATAAATAAAGTTGTGTATGGTACCATCTGTTATGAGACTTTGTTATAAAAACTTTATATATTTTTAATTATTATAACATAGCAAAGGACTTATTTTGAGGGTAAAGATGAGTTTTATAAAACACTATAAATGCTAACCACAAGTAAAATCTTCATCAAGTCTGATCCCTCAAGATATATCACATGACCATCCTCTATCTCTCCATTCCCTTGACCTTTCACAGCAAAAATTTAATATCATTAATGCCCCTTATATAGAAGCTACCAAGCCAAATTTCATTTCTTTATCTTTGCTCCATCCTGAGATATTAAGCAAAATAGATGCCAACACACACACACATCCACGGCATCTTTTTGCCCTTTCTTTTTTTTTTTTTTACTTTTTTGGTTCAGAGGATCTCAGGTGGAGATTTGAAAAAAACAAGGTCAAATTTGACATGATTCCCATACTTTCCCTTATTACATATACATAACAGCCAGTTAAGTAAAAATGAAATTGTGTCTTCTCACTTATCAAGTTTGAAATAATGATGTCAATCTTTTACTACATCTTATTGACCCCAATATAAGCAAAAGACTACTACAATTAGCTACCATTACAACCTTATTTTATAATGTAAGCTTATAACAGGAGCTTCTCTTATGATGTTATGAATGTTCATAAGGTTATAACAAAGTTTTTTATAACAGAAGATACTGATGCACAAACTCACTAATAATGCTTTTTATTTACTCTTATAGTCATAAGGACCTTATTTCATTACAAGTGTTCTGCTATTCTTTATTCATAACTTTAAATTCCTTAAATGCTCAATTAAATAAAAGTAGTTATAACTAATTTCATTTAATTTTTTGTGTATATTTATTTGAATGTACTGCTAATTTATGCACTGTAGAGTTTATTAATATAAATAAACTTATGAATAGTTATTTCTATTATAATTTATTTAATAATTAAATAATAATCTATCAAAAAATTTTATTTACAATTAAAGAGAACATACAACTTCTTCTGTATAACCAAACTTTTCTTAAATAATGATCAATGAGTTCATTTACATTGTTAATTTTTATAAAATGAATTTCATAAAAATACATTTGTTACAATTTTGAAGTTGATTATACAGATATACACAATGATAAAGATTATACATAAAAATATAAAGAATATAATAAAAATATATCTTATATTCTTCATATATATATGTGAATATATATGAGATGATCATATTTTGTCAGTTCATTAATCCATTCGATTAAGTACTCATTGATTTCTGTATAAACCGTATATTTACCAAAAGATGTACTAAAAGATTTAGAATTACCAGAGTTCACTCAGATTAATATCAAAAAGGTAGGAACAAATCTACTTTTAATGCCAAACTAACCTAATCATTAACTAACTTAAACAAAAATCAATAAAATAATTCAAAAATACATTTTTTTATTTGATCTAATAAAATCATAAATACAATGGAACCCTGTTTATCCAGATCTCTGGTTTATCCAGAATAAGGAAGACAGACATATAGAAAACCTATATATGCAAAAAAATCAAAGAACTAACTTGTTAGTAGTACATTCTTGTCTGACAAGTGAGTATAATGTGGCAGCTGTAATAATACTGTTTTCCCTTGGCTCAATGCCAATTCCAAACACCTGTAACTTTATAACTAAGGATCTGGTAACAAAAATAAATACAGTACAGTAAATCACAATTACTTTGTTACAAATACAAATTATTCCTTTTGTTTTGGTACAGAGAGCTAAGGCTAATTACCAATTGACCTTAGAAAAGTTCATATAGAGAAGTTCTACCCCACACAAATGGTCAGAAAACTTATGTACATGTACTGTACCAGCTGATAGAAAACAATAAACTGACATTGTATGTAGATATGTCTTTTGCTTTATACTGTTACTATTGTTGTAAAACTATATATAATATGCAATAAATAAAATAAAATAAAATGTAAATCTAAACTGTGTTATTTATGTTGTTAACAAATTTTTCACACTATCCAGATTTTCAATAATGCAGATTGGGCCTGGTCCCATTTGAGATGTAATAAAAAACATTTGAGGTTCCACTGTAATATAAACAAACTAATATATTAGGCTTGGATTATAGTTTTTTAAATAAATTTATTTTTTAATATCAATTGTATTTCTTTATATTTTTAAGCTGAAATTGAAATGTTTAAATAAATTTTTCTTCTAAAAAAATGTAACTGTTTTGGTTTAATCATAATAAAATATATATACAATAATCTTAGAACAGTGATAAAAGACAAAGTAGATAAATAATTCCACATTGATAAGTTTATACAGGATGATTCACTCAGGATGAACACTTATTTTACAGAATATCTCTATGTAAAATGACAAGATGAGCATAAAACATGAATGTAGTGATTCTTTATTTCATGATAAAGTAGTCAACCCAAGTATGTTTTACATTACATGTTATTCAAATGTAATTGTACAATCATAAGGTATTTAACAAAGTAAATGTTCAGTCTCGAGTGAAACACCCCATATTAAATACTATGAACATCTCAAAACTGCATGAATAAATCTGATTGGCTTACCAAAGAATTAATTCTATTCTTGATAATGTTTAATTAATAACTTATATACCCAAATATAAGAATATTTGGGTATATAATATCAAAATTACAATTTTGGGTATATAAAATCAATATTAATTCAAGTATTATCATACATGAGTTAATATTGATTTTTATTATCTTTAGCTTTTAACACTACATTTATAATATTTTAAATAAATTTAATTTACATTTAAAAATTATTTTAATATAAAGGTCAGTTCATACCTTACAAGAACAGAAAAGAAAAGAGAAAAAGACACTAAATAGGTTTAACGTGCAACATGTTGCACATTACTAGTGACATACTTCCATTCTCTTTCGGTTAGAGAAAGAAGTTGACAATGTTTGACTTTTCTCTATGTTGGTAGCTCACAATTCTTTGCATCCTTCAATATGAAGACTGATAAAATTGAAATAATTAGAATTAAAATAGAATTATCTTTGATGAATCATAAATCATCATTTATATATCTTAAATTAATGAATAGATATTATCTTTACACGTACATTTAAAACTTACCTAAAATAAAAATGTACATCAGGTGCATCTTCCTTAATTTCTTTTATAAGATTATAAAATAAATTTTTTTTTCTTTTCAAATTAATTAACCACATGTGCTCATTTTTTTTAATTTTATGACTTGTATATGCTTTCAAAGCACATTTTTGGCTGTAGCTATGAGATGCTATATTTTAAATTATATATTCATGCTCTTTTGTTGTCTTGAAATACAGTAAAACTCCAATTATCCAAACTTATTCATTCTGCGGGTGATTTGGATAAATGAAAATTTAGATAACATGTAAAGAATGAAATTACAGGGTAGCAGGAAGTATTGCATACATACTGTATTTATTTATTCATCAATATGCAAGTAGCATCCAACTGATCATTTAGATCTGTCATAGCAAATAGGCTTATATAGAGAGCATCATTTCAGGTTAAAAAAAAAATGCAGCAAAAACAATTGCCTAGCACTTGAAACAGTTTCTGGCAGCAAGGTCTTAAAGGCATTTTAGTGTCAACAAGTGTGACAAAAAACATTCATTTTCAAATCACTTCATTACTATCTCAAGACAGTTAAAAGCTTCACTGTGTGATGATCCAGGA
Organism: Centruroides sculpturatus; assembly: GCF_000671375.1. Classification (NCBI taxonomy): domain Eukaryota; kingdom Metazoa; phylum Arthropoda; class Arachnida; order Scorpiones; family Buthidae; genus Centruroides; species Centruroides sculpturatus. Next base: position 220,147 of record NW_019385392.1, read on the forward strand.
TTGTTGTTTAACTCTTCTTCTGCTACCACATTCTCTTTGGAAGCATCTTCTCTTCACATGCTTTCTACAATTTCTTCATCATTCAAAATTTGGAAACCATTATCACTGCATCACTTAACCAATTTTCCATCTCCTGAATTCTGCACTATGAAAAAGCTGAAATGCCCTCTATTATCTCATAAATGTCATTGCAAAATGTTTCATTGGCAAACTCGAACATGGCATCTCTTCCACGCAACTTTCTCCATGTTCTGTTCAAAGTTTCTCACTTAATAGAATTCCTTGAATCAACCAATATATACATGCATTCCTTAACATTAAGACACTTGTGAAATTTCCTCACATCATTTCCATCACTGTTGCACAGCAACAGCAATCACAACAACTGTTTCACGTACTAGAGTTTCATAGCTTCAATAATGCCCTGATCCATTGGCTGCAGGAACAATGTTACATTTGAAGAAAGGAACATAACTTTAAATTTTACTTCATCTTTTGTCAGTTGCTTGCTGTTAGGGTGAGATGGCACAAGATCAATTATTAACAGCAAGTTGCCATATTTTCCAGTCCACTTTAAATATTTTTTCACTGTGAAATTGAAGATTTCATCATATCATTTAATATAAATGTCTGCTGGCATCCATGCATTTTTCTGGTTCATGCATGTGACTGGTAAACCTTTCACATTCTTTAGAGATTATGGACACTTCATTTTCCCCAATCATAAGCAGTTTTCAATCTTTGTTTTCCAGTAGCATTGGTGCACACCATCACTGAAACTCATCATTACTCATTTTTCATCCTAGAGTGACGCCAGTGTCTTTTGAGGCAGAGATTTCCAGTTTAACCCTGTCTCATCAGCATCACAGATGAAGTGATGACTGTATTTCTCTCTGATACAAGTTGTCAATTCAACAAAAAATTTTTCAGCATATTCTAACTTCACAGACAGCTTATCACCGTGAATCTCAAGTTCTTGGATTCCATGCAACTTAAAGTTGTGAGGCCATCAACTGCCAGCTTTGAAGTTTTCATCTCAGCCCAGTTTCTTGTTGAACATCAGAACTTTCTCATAAAAAATTGGCCCAGATATTGGGTGTCCAGCTGAATGCTTTTGCATGAATCATTTATATGTTGCTTTGTCAACTGCAGCATCATTCACTTTTTTCATTGTCTTTCTGTAAAACAACCATCCTCACTTTTCAGGGTAGATGCAAACTGCAATATTGTGTCATCACTTTTCTTAATGTTTGAAACAGCAGCTTCTCTCATATATTTTTCAGCAATAAATTTCTCGGATTCTCTTTTTTCAATGCATTGACAATCTCAATTTTTCTGTCATGGTAACAAAAACACATTTTATTCATTTCATTGCATTCTCAGAGATGAAAAGAATCACATTCACAGCAAATGGAAGGAAATTGCAGTGTGACATCAATGGGAGAGAGAAAGGAGAGCAAATGGTAATTTGGATAATTGGATATTTGGTCAATTGAAATTTGGATAATTAGAATTCTATTATATGAACACTTATGTGCAGAGAAAAGAAAAGACATATTGTCTTCTCTTTTCCATTCTCAAAAAGTATGAACCAGACTTTAGTTAGTATAACAACTAAAATAGAAATTAAATACTTACATGAGGCAAGAATCTGTTTATTATGGATGAAAAGAAAAACAAGAGAGGAAACATTATTAGTAAATTTTAAATTAAATAATTTAATATATTTATAAATTAATTTTTTATAATTTCTCTACTGATATTGTCAAATTGTCTAATTTATTGATATATGTTTTGTTCTTTATTATTTAAAAAATATATAAATTTTAATTTCAAGTGAAACATTTTCAAAAAATTTTTCAATAGGATTAAAAGTATTTAATAATTATAAACTATAATTATTAAATATTTGATCAGTTTTAAAAAATGTTTATATTTTATGCACAAATACATTCAAATTAGCCTATTATGCTATTTATTTTTCAACAAAAAGTCAATTTTTACCTTTAAATAATGATTCAGTATTTATATGAATTAATTATATTTTTATTTAAACATTGAAATCAAAATTTTTAAAAAATCATATAAATAATTTTATAAAGTAATTATTTATGTATACAATATGGAAATATATGTTTTTCTTCTATACAGAACTATACATAAACTCAATATTTGAAATTGGATATTTTTTTTTATTTAGNATTATAAATTATTTTATAAATATATATTTAGATTTGATTGGATATTAATGAAAAATCATATATTCTATCCTATTACTAATTTCCATTTATTCTGAATAAATCCTCAAAGCTTTTTGCATGCCTTTATAATATTACTATAAGTAAAAAAAAAAACAAAAACATATTTTAGAAGTTAGAATTATATTAATCCAGCATTTATGGAATGAGAATGGTGCTGGATTATCATAAGTGCCAAATTTTAAACAATTTCGTGTTTTCACAAAATTTGTACAATTACATATTATGACATTTATATACTCTATTCTGGGAAAAAAGTGCATGTCCTGTCAGTCTATAAAACATGCTGAAGGAATTGGGCTTATCATGCTGTAAATTTAACATTACATTGCACCACTCAAATCATTGTATGGCATCCTGTGAATGTTCTATTGTTTGCTAATAGCAGCTGAAAGAGTAAATGTCATAGCAAAGTAATACAAGTACTGTATCTGTGTATTTGTGTATGCTTGCAGCATACATAAATATACCAGGTACTTGTATTACTTTACAAATACACAATTTGTATATTGCCCAAGCAATGTCAGACTCATCTGCTATTTTCAATAAAGCGAACTAACTACAGTTTCCTTAGCAATTCATATTAATACAAGTTGACTGTATATAAATTTAACAATTTCTTATTTGAACTTTAATCAAAAGTTTACAATAAAATTTATTTAATGAAACTGCATCACAGAATACAATTTAACCAAATCTATCAATAAAATGTCAACTACCAAAATGATGTATTCAAATTCTTACAATGAATCACAATAAAAAGTTAGTAACCAATTAATTACAATCTTAGTATAAAGCAAAATTAAATATTTTTTTATTTTCAAATAAAAAACATTTTTCATTAGTATTTAACTGTACTGTCAAATAAACTTTTATTGGAAAGTATTAATAAAATTAAACAACACACATATAAAATGATGTGCATGATTTATATATATATAATCATCATCAGACAAGAGTTTATCATGATATATATAAGCAGTACTGACAGTGAACATGTTAATTATTAAATTTTGATTTAATAATGAATATAATGAATGAAAAGAATATTTACCTTGGACAAACTAATGACACAGACACTGGAGAATCAGGAGATGGCCAGACATGTAACTGCTCCTGTGTTGAATTCTAATTTAACAGAGTAAAGAAAAAGAATAATTTCCTGAAATTATAAGGGTTGTAAATGTTTCTGTATTGTATAATTAAACATTTAATAGATAAATCTATTATGATTCAATTAAAATAATTTATTCACAGTTTTGTAAAGGAAAATACCTTTGTTGAATGCAAAATATATTTTCAATTTATGCACATTACATTTCCTTAATCATCAAATATTTATGTAAAAAATACTGGTAAATACTGTCTTATATTTATGAATAATTCAATTATTTAGTTCACATTTTAATTGTTTTTTTCAACTTAAACTAAAATCAATTAGCATGTAGCTAAATTTCCCATTAATTAAATTAAATCTGTATTGATGTATCTGTAATACAATATACATTATCTGAATAATCTCAGATTCAACTAGATATTAAAATATCATTTTCAAAAGCTCACCAATAATACTGATAACAAAAAGTTTACATGTTAAAATTTGAAAACTTTTTTGATATGTATAGAATATATATTGAAATTTTATTAATGACCAAATTTCTTATATAACTCAGATATAAAACTAAACAAGATTTTACTACATTTTTTAAATAAGAAAAAAATTAAAAAAAAATATATATAAAAATATCACAAATATAAAAAAACTTTGTTTTTATTTTCCATCATTTCAACACACCAGTGACAGCCCAAAACAATTTTCACATACAAAGCCCTTTATATTACCCTTTGATATTTTTATACTGTATTTAAAAAAAAAAATTTTTTATGTTCTTGAAACCGTGTCGGTGATTATTTTTGTTGTTTTGAACACCATATAGTGTAGATATACAAACACTAGGCAATCTTCATTTTAAATTTATTCTATTTTTAGTTGATTTGGTTCAACTAAAAATTGAATAAATTAAAAATGAAGATTGTCTAGTGTTCATATATCTACACTATATGGTGTTCAAAATGACAAAATTTTTTAAAATGTAAATACCATTGGCCAAGTTTTAAATTTTTACTTAATTTAAACAAAAAAGTTTATCTTTTAAGACATTATTTGTTACATAATTCTAAAATTTGTTACTCATTTTTTGAAAATAGAAAAAAATAAGCAGTAGACATTTTTTTGCTGATACATATTACAGTGACTAATTGACTACATTTTAAACACTAATCTAATAAAAAATTTTTTTATTTAATTATCAGTTACTTCAAACAATTATTAACAAATCATTTATACAATAATTTAGACTGACATTCATTCTTTCTCTACATTCAATCAATTAGTTATTAAACCAATTCATTAGATATTTAAGTTCTGTAATAATGTTTTTAATGTAATGTTCAATAAATAAGATTTCTTTAGGAAAGTCTGTTCAATTTCATGAGATCTACTGGTATTTGTAAAATTTTAGGTTAAATATCAATTTGGTTTCTTCAGATTTTAATATGACAGTCTCAATAAAATTTTATTGATAGTTGTTGCTAATAAAATAGTTTATTTTATTGCACAGTATATGCTTAAAAAAAAGAAAATTTATTAAATTAACAACCAATACTTTAAATCATACAAAAAAATAAATTTTACTATTTAAAAATTTATATATGACTACCTGAACAGAAGCTTGACAACTAGTACACTGTGTATCATCTAATACTTTGTTACTTGTGCCTTTGATATGATGTATTGTAGGAAAACAGGAATTTGAATAATCACCCTCATTACTAGGAAATAAAAAAAGATTTTTTGTAATTAGCTTTATAAAATGTATATCTATTTAACAAATAATATGGATCAATAAATCAGAGATCATTCTGATCTCATATTTTGAAAATTTTATGAATATTTATTAAAATATTTAACAAAAAACTAAATTTTACAATTTATTAACACCTTTTATTCAATTCTTAATAATTAAATTGTTATAGTAAACTTACATACAGAAAAATTAATATTTTTCTTATATATAATATTTTCAAACAGATATACAAATACTTTCTCTCAAAAATCAGTAAAGATTTAATAAAGCAGTAAACTATGTATATTACTAATAAAAACAAAGCTATAGTGACAACTTTCCAAATATTTTTGGATAAATATACAGTACTCATTTTCAGAGTTTTAACAACAATGTTTAACTTGTGTATTAATGGGTAATGTAGATCACAATTATTGATTCCATAGCAATAAGATCAAGAATACATGTGTAAAAATTAAGTACAGTTGTTACAATACAAAAATAGAAATTAAAAATATGTTTTCAGTTCTGTTTCTGAATTTGCTTTTGACCAAGAGAATATACATGCACAAAATCATATGCAATATATAAATAGAAACATGAAATCACTGCTATCCATATATTGTATTCACATATTGCTTTTTGTCTGTTAAATTGTTTTTATGTTAAGTTTTTGTCTTACACAGTTTAGTATCAAACATATCTGATAAATTCTTTAATTTCAGATTACTCTTGTTTCTGCACATACAAACTGACTATGATACTTGCTGCCATTATTTAAATGGAAATGTCATCATAAAAAAATTATTTTATTGACTAGCACCAACATAAAATTTTTCAATATGCAAAAAATACAAACATATTCTCTACTTCAAATTTCTGTTTAATTTTAGCAAAAATTTCAGAAAATATTTTTACATTTTTATTTCTATCCACAATCATGTTGTATTTTATGGATGTGGTGTTCTTAGTTTAACATTTAGACAATATAGAGATACAGATTATGAAATTCAAAACTAAACTACATACATACTTATTTTTGAATTTATCTACCCAAAGCAAAAGCAATGAGCTGCTGTGAGATTGGCTTAAATGTAACTCATAAGCATCAATATGAAACTTTGTTGTTAAAACTCTAAAGATGTTAATGTTTTCCTAAAATTATCTGGAAAAACTTTATTATGGTTTTTTTTTAATTGATTTATAATGTTACTAGTTCTCTTATAGTTTTTCTTACTTGACTTTTAAAAATAAATGGATATATTCAATTATCACTATTTTAAAAATAAATTTCTAGTTTTGTTTTTTCAATACTTTAAAATTTTTTGGAAATATTTTCAATATAAAATAAAACTCAAATATTTTGATTTTCTGTATTTTGTAAAATTTATAATAAAATTATTAATATAGTGTATTTACCATTTATATATATATTGAATCAANAAATAGAATATTACTAATTCTTTCAACAAACCTGAATCATCTCAAGAATTTTTAAATACTTTTTCTAGAACTGTCAATAATTGCATTTATTCTACTCAATTTAGCCAACATACTAATGAAAATATTTACAAATTAAAGACTAAATAGTATAATTTTCATATTTAATTTCATTATTTTATGCCATATATTAAAAATATATCTTACTCTTTCTTTGAAACATTACTCAAATCCAAAGTTAAGCTTGCTTTTAATTTAAATTATTTTAAATGTGTTGTACATGCATTTGCTTTTAGTAAAAAAAAATTGCTAACAATCTACACTATTTAACAGAGAAAATGCCACATCTTAAAGAAATGCTTGAAAAAGTAAGTTGTAAATAAATAATTTTAATTTTGAGATTTCATATCAATCTAGTGGCCAAACAAACAGGATAACTCATCCTGACTGAATAAGTATTATGAATCCCGTATCTGGCAATACCATTTTGCACAAAGCAGGCACTGAATTTCTAAGTCCTTAAATTGTTTTCTGCAATACGCTTCTTGTCTAGTCTTGTGTTCAACTATAAAAGCAATATAACAGCTTAAAAACTTTGAAATGTCTCTAAACAGTTATATCACATGGAGTTGAAAAGGGACTAAATGCCCAAAATGCATACTCTTCAGAGAAATAAAGATATGATTTTCTAAAGTTTGTCCTCTCTCTGACTGATTGTGTAATAAGTCTAGCGAAAAAGAAAAGCCATTATAGTGCTAGTATAATTGTTCCTTAAATTGTGTCCTGAAAAACTGCTGACCATGAAGTATTGACTAGCATCCACAATTCAATTTCATTTCAAGTGCATCACCAGATAGACATTAATTCAATGGCCAATAATGCCTCATAGATTCTCAATTGGAAAGGAATCATGCTGTCTAAAGGAATACTTGAACACCTTACAGAAACTGTCTGATGATGTTAGCTGTGTGGCTATGCACTGTGTTGAAAAATGGCATTTGGTATACTCTGAAGATACAATAACAAAGCAAGCTGCAGTACCTCATTAATGTATTCGTATGTCATTATTATATATCCAAAGCTGATCACTTCTAGTATATTACACTAGTATATTACATATACTAGATGTGATCAGCTTTTGATGCTGACAAACCTCAAACCATGACATCACACTGACAAGCTGTGCGACACACAAATGGTAGAACGATCAACCCAATGGTCGCATTGTCTCCAGATTCTAAATCAGTGATCATCAGCACTCAGGCAAGACTTGTCAATAAACGTGACACTTCCACTCATCATAACAAGCAACTCTGGTATGATACCCACTATAATCATTCACAACAATGGCTTGTGGTGAAGGCAGTCTTCACGGAGGATGGTGAGACTGCAATCCAATCTAAAGTAATAGTCTATGTTGATATTGGAACATTCAAATTTCCCTGTTGAATTTGTTGAATGCAGTAATCAGTGCATTCTGATGTTCATCTGTGTGCTGAAGTCCCTCAATGATAATTCATATTTCCATCTTCTAACCACTGTCTCCAAATTTGACCCACAAATGTTGCAACATATATTTCCAGAAAATAAGACGTAGAGACCAGCCAGCTGTATATCATCCTATAATGAATCCTCTGGTAAATGAATCTTTAAAAAGTTCTCATCAACACATTTTCCATCTCTTAAATTTTATTCAAATACAGAAAACTGTATAAAAAAAACTTCTTTTTGCAGTCATAAGAAAGACACAAAAGTTAGATTAACATACAGGTTTTTTTCACCTATTTTGCTCCCATATCATGTGAGGGATTGTAAAACTGAAATAATTTGTGAAATAACTCACCTGTCAAAATGTATATTGCAATTTGCATTGCATTGCAACAAAATCTTCATAGTGTGGCATTTTCCTATCAAATAGTGTATTTTAAAAAAGTTGATCATTAAAAATTCAATATCTCAAGTATTTGCATTTTTTAAATAATCTTATTTGAACTATGTTTACAGAATGAAAGGTTTTGTGGGTTTAAAATAATTTCAATTGTTTTAATATTTTATAATTATATTTATAACTTAATACTTATGTAAACACATTTAACAAATAATTCATTTTAAAAACTTATGCACATCAAATATAGATTAAGTTTTCATAAGTATTTTAAATTTATACAATATTTTAAAATTATATTTTACAAACCTAATATCATATTTACGCATATATAAAAGACAAGGTTTTTATTCATTTTTCACTGCTTTAATAACCTAGATCATTTTACATGTGCGAGTGAAGAATTCATTTTGTTTTTGCAATAATTTTTGTAAACTGTGTATTTGCATTTTTTACCGGATTCTCACCTTCTAGTGTTTAAAAACAAAAGTGTTTTATCTCGGTCATTTGAATCATTCTTGTGTATTATCAGGAGTAAAAATGAATAGCAATAGGAAAAGCAAAGCTTTTGAATTGAATTCCAAAATTACACAGGAGCCCAATATAAGTTTTAATTCATTCCCACATAAAAACAGATGATTATTTGGAAATCAGAATTCAGAGAAACTCATAAGCGTAATCGATGAAGAGTGAATTCGACTGTTAGGAATTGGCAAAAAAGGTTCCCAATAGATGTCCAGCTTTACATGAACAAATTGTTGTTGATTTTACAAAATTTTTACTTGAAGTTTAAAATGCCAGTAATTTTTGCAGGACAATGTGTGCATTTACATGCATTTGATATTTTATTTTTGATTAAATGAAATAAAATTAGAATTGTATTAAAATCTAATTTTCTTTATTTTGATCTTTAAAGTCATACTTCGTCCTATATGCGAGATCGTCTTATATCCAAGTAAATACAGTAACTTAATTTTGACTTTAAGAAAATAAAATAAAATTAGAAAGATCTCAAATGATCAAGAATTTCAATAAACAAAAATTAATGTAAATATTATGTGCTACAGACTGTATGTAATTCTAGCTTATAACCACAAATTGTAATCATCATTCAAATGAAGTGATGGCTCAAGTTTTTTGTGCAATTATAATTTAAACATTTCTATTGTTAAACAAAAACTAATACAAAAATAGTTAAGGCTAATTGTAAACAATTATCTGTTTAGTTATACATACAATCTCCAGCAGGTGTTAAAAATTTAATGCTTCTATGAAAAATCTTTTTCCAAAAATTCTTAAAAATAGAAGCAGATATATTCGTTTTTTGCTTTAGAATTCTATTCGGTTCAATCTAACTACTACTGTTTTCAGGAATTTTTGGAAAAAGAATTTCCCCTAGAAAAAACATTAAATTTTTAACGCCTTCAGCTGGAAATTGCATGCATAACCAAAAGATTACAATCACTCTTAAGTAGTCTACTATATAAGACATAACATCTAAAAATTGTATTGAAAGAAATTTAAAGAAAATAATATCCATTAGTTCTGTTTGAAATTATAATGTGTAACTTGATGTGTCCCTACAATATTTTAGGCTTTAAACTAGCTCATGATATAATAAGATATTCCTTTTATGATATAAGGTCATAAAGTCATTGAAAATAACTCTAAGCTTATTTACTGACCAAATAGAATATTACTAATTCTTTCAACAAACCTGAATCATCTCAAGAATTTTTAAATACTTTTTCTAGAACTGTCAATAATTGCATTTATTCTACTCAATTTAGCCATTACAGAAAACTACCTGAAAAGTCTAGAAAGTGTTATCTGGTTTATTTTCTCATTGAATTAAAAGCTTCTTGCATTGTCACAAAAATTGTTTTTATTAATATTGAGACTGATTAAGTTAGACCAGGGGTTGACAACCTTTCAGCGGTGTTGTGCCAAACATAAGCTATAGTGTTATTCCAAGTGACAACATGATTCTACAAAGTTTATTATATATGTTATCAAAATTAGTCCAGTTATAACAGATTTCAAAAATGTATAATTTTGAAGTTAAGCTGTTAATTGAATTATGTTCTTACATGTGAAGTGCTTGCACAACACATAGATGTCAACACAAAGCATAAATGCATGTGCTGTAATAGAAATATACAAACAAGAGATTTGTTTTTGATGTACCACAGCTTTCAGTGAACTATGAATTCCATTTAAATGTGTAATTAATAATTAAATTATAATTTTTAATGCATTTCTGTTCAATCAAAGTGCCACTGAAAATCATTCATGTACTACGTTTGGCACACATACCATAGGTTGCCGACCCCCGAGTTATACTATACATGAAAAAATACGGTAGAGCATCGATTATCCGAATATCGATCAACCAAAACATTGGTTAACCGAAAGCATTCCAGTCGGTAAATTTAAATTTCCACTAGTACTGTGGAGCTACAATATTTGGCTATTTTGAGCTACTCCAATATCATTTTTGTTGGTGTGTGTGTTTTAGCTGGCAGCACTGGTGTGACCATGAGAGGATACTTAAGGACATGCCAGGATTTGAATGAATTTCAACATGGGATAGGTTAATATATTTTTTTGTACATAATCGGTTATCTGAAAATCGATTATCCTAACAACTCCAGTCCCAAATTGTTTCGGATAATCGATGCTCTACTGTACTTATAAAGCATATGATTATAAACTTGTCTTTAGCTTTATCTTCTTCTTACAACTTCAATAGGAAAATTTCTCTGTATATCATTTGTAAATAAGCAATACTTGGGGAGACTATCAGTTGTCTTGATGTGATAATTTTTCTTCTGTTTTTAGAATTATTGCAGAGATATTTGCATATATTGTAAAGATGATCAGTCTTTAAATGCATATCACATGATAGTTAAGTGTATTAATTTTTCACAATTATGTGAAAGTATTTTTGGTATTTCTACTATTTCTCTTGAAAGATTTTTGGACCTTATTGTTGTCATTCAGATAGAATGGTGTTTAATTCTGTTCTGCTTTGCACTTGGAATCATTTGGTTCTGTACATACGTGGCATTATTATTTTTTCTTTAAATGTGTGTTCAAGCCTAAGGAATTTGGGAGACTAGCCATTGTCTTGAAGTGATCATTAATTTTTCTTCTGCTTTTAGGTAAGCTTTTCTGTTTATTATGTCTCAAGGAGTAAAGAGGAAGACTTTTCCCTCAACTGTTCTGGTGAGAACACCAAGTAGACCTAGAATGGATAGTCCCGGTCAAGATGAGGAGGTTGTGGAATTATTACAAAATCAGAGCTTTGATGTAACAGAAGAAGTTCAGTTATTATTACACATGCATGTTGCTCTTAATAGTAAAGTTGAGGAGTTTATAAGTCAACTTGAACATCTCACAGAATAGATTAAGAATGTGGATGAGAAACTCATTGATTTTGAGACAAGATTAGTTCATATTGAACCAACGGTGGGTTTGGTTGGGTTGAAGAAGGGAAATTTTTCACCTATTGATAATATCCATAAGAAATTGTCAGATCTGGAACGAGAGATGGATTATACTGATAATCAACAAAGAATTAATAATATAGTTATACATGGATTAGAGGCAGGGGCTGGAGAATCAGCCATAGACTTTGGAGGTAGTAAATCTTTTGCTACAAATAAGCTGAATTTATCATTCTTGCAGTATGTAGACAAGCAGATAAAAAATTTGGAGATAAGCCTAGAATAATAGTTTGTCAGTCTGGTTCTCTTAATGATAAATTAACGTTTAAAAGAGTAGTTTTTCAGATTCATAATTTGAACATATTTGTAAATAATAACTTTTCACAACAATTAAGGGTCATTAGGTATAAGTTAAGGATGTTCGGAAGACAAAAGAAATCTGAAGGTGTTCATAATATTCATTTAGCTTCTGATAAAGTAATTATTGATGGACTGGAATATGGATTTGATGAAGAATCGAGTAAAATTATTCCTATCTCTACATAACCACTGGTCCAATCTACCTCTATTGTGGCTTGGAATTGCACAGGTATTAAAAATAAGCCAAATTCTTTTTGGAAGTATTTATTGAAATTCAATGTTAATTTTTTTTAATCTGAAACCTGGCATTCTTCTAATAGTATCAAAAGTAATTTGAAGGTCTTATTGGATTATAATTGTATTATTGGCAATACATTTAGGGATTGTAATAGGAGTAGATTTAAGGATGGATGGTTGTTATTTATAAGAGTAAGTTTGGTATTTAAAGTTTATAGAGATAGACTTTTAGTTTTGATTAATATCATATTTTCCATGAGTAAATTTTTGCTATGTTTTGTTTACATGCAAGAACAAAGTTGCAGGAAATTTTTGAGATTTTAATTAATTTTTACTTTAATGAATATTCTAATTTGATTATTTTGGGGGATTTTAATGCTCAAGTGGGTAAAGGAAATGTCATCTCTGACTGCATTTGTGATGTCTTTGGTATTGATCTTGCTAAATAGAGTATCCAAGGATGCTATCGTGAATAGTAGAGGTCAGAAGATGCTTCAATATTGCCTCGTTAAATTTTTAATTATATTACATGGAAGAATGTTAGGTGATGAAGCACATGAACATGCATTAGTATCTAACTTGGAATCTTCAATTATTGATTTTGGTTTAGTAACTCCCTGTGTTTGGGATTGTGTTAAGTCTTTTTTGTTGATGATTGTTGTTTTTTGGATCATTTTCTGTTGGTATTGAGTTTGAATAATTCATTGCAACTTCAAGTGAATAATAGTGGCATTTTTTACAAACGAATTTTCTGAAACTGCAAGGTGGTAAACAGTTTTGTGTGTGATCTTGAGAAACATGTCAGGGAGAGTGCCTGTTTCTTTGTCATATGTAAATAAGTTAATTGTTGAGACTGCTAATTGCTATAATATGAATTTTAAACCAAAATATCACATTAATTTTAATAATTGGTTTGATTTAGATTGTGGTTTAATGATTAGGAATAGAAATAGAGCCTGGCATGTTTTTAAGAAAAGTGTATCGGAATTACATCGTAGAATATTTGTCTTATCTCATAGTTTAATTAAGAAAATTTGTTTAGCCAAGAAGAAAAAGTTTTTGTATACGGCACAGAATTCTGGTATTTTCTGAAGATAATAGATGGTTTTGGAATTTGTGTAAAATTAGAAATAATAATAGTAAAGTGAATATTTCTTTGGAAGTGTGGTTTACAGATTTTTATTCTCTATATGGTTCTTTTCTCCATTATACTTTAGACTTATCAGTTTTTAATAAGTGTTCATCTTAGTCTGATGAAATTTTGGATGCGGATATTTCAGAATCTGAGTTGAGATACGTTTTAAGTAAAAATTGGTTTTGCGCCTGTGTTCATGGTATCCCTCAGAATTTTAGAAGATTTAAATAATATTTGAAAAACAGAATCAAAGTTTTGATAGAATCTTGAGGACTGGCATAGTGCCAAAGGATTGGGAGGAGTGCTCTTTTGTGTCCAGTATATAAAAGTGGCTCTAAATTGATTCCTAGTAATTACAGAGGAATTTCCTTGCTAACCTGTCTCATAAATTTTTTGCAGAATACTGTATTTTAGGTTAGTAACTTGGTTAAATTTACATGATATTTTATTTGAGAATCAGGCTGGTTTTTGAGAAAAATATTCTATCATAGATAATGTTTTCATTTTGCATACTCTTATTACTAAGATGCTAATGAGAAAAAAATGTAAAGTATATGCCTTTTTTGTAGATTTGTCTTTGACCTTTTATACTGTAGATAGGAATTTAATGTGGAGAAAACTTTTAAAATATGGCCTGAGTTTTAAATTTATTTCTTTGCTTGCAGAATTATATAGACAATCAAATGTTAGAATCAAATGGAGCTGTTTTTGGATAGCTCCCAGTCTTTTTTTACAGCTACCAATGTTAGGCAAGGTTGTGTTTTGAGTCCTGTTTGTTTAGTTTGTATTTAAATGATTTAATTGAATGAATGAATAATTCTGATTATGAAGGTATCAATGTGAACAGTACCAGTGTTAAAATATTGGTATATGCAGATGATATTGTTTTGATTGCTGATTCCATTAAAGGTTTACAGGGATTTATTAATATTTTAGGTAAGTATTTATTAGAAAATAATATGAGTTTGAATCTTTTAATCTACAAGTTGTTTTTTTTCATAATGGGAGGTAAACTTTCTAAGTATGATAATGGTTGTTTTAGAAATGATATAATACAAGTAATTTTGCAATATACATATCTGGGTGTAATATTTAAGCATAATGGAAAATATAAATCCCACATTCAGATTTTAAAAGGAATGCTTTTATTAAAACTGACAGAATTATTAGATGGGTAGATCAGATAAATAATGTAATNTCTTATATCCAAGTAAATACAGTAACTTAATTTTGACTTTAAGAAAATAAAATAAAATTAGAAAGATCTCAAATGATCAAGAATTTCAATAAACAAAAATTAATGTAAATATTATGTGCTACAGACTGTATGTAATTCTAGCTTATAACCACAAATTGTAATCATCATTCAAATGAAGTGATGGCTCAAGTTTTTTGTGCAATTATAATTTAAACATTTCTATTGTTAAACAAAAACTAATACAAAAATAGTTAAGGCTAATTGTAAACAATTATCTGTTTAGTTATACATACAATCTCCAGCAGGTGTTAAAAATTTAATGCTTCTATGAAAAATCTTTTTCCAAAAATTCTTAAAAATAGAAGCAGATATATTCGTTTTTTGCTTTAGAATTCTATTCGGTTCAATCTAACTACTACTGTTTTCAGGAATTTTTGGAAAAAGAATTTCCCCTAGAAAAAACATTAAATTTTTAATGCCTTCAGCTGGAAATTGCATGCATAACCAAAAGATTACAATCACTCTTAAGTAGTCTACTATATAAGACATAACATCTAAAAATTGTATTGAAAGAAATTTAAAGAAAATAATATCCATTAGTTCTGTTTGAAATTATAATGTGTAACTTGATGTGTCCCTACAATATTTTAGGCTTTAAACTAGCTCATGATATAATAAGATATTCCTTTTATGATATAAGGTCATAAAGTCATTGAAAATAACTCTAAGCTTATTTACTGACCAAATAGAATATTACTAATTCTTTCAACAAACCTGAATCATCTCAAGAATTTTTAAATACTTTTTCTAGAACTGTCAATAATTGCATTTATTCTACTCAATTTAGCCATTACAGAAAACTACCTGAAAAGTCTAGAAAGTGTTATCTGGTTTATTTTCTCATTGAATTAAAAGCTTCTTGCATTGTCACAAAAATTGTTTTTATTAATATTGAGACTGATTAAGTTAGACCAGGGGTTGACAACCTTTCAGCGGTGTTGTGCCAAACATAAGCTATAGTGTTATTTCAAGTGACAACATGATTCTACAAAGTTTATTATATATGTTATCAAAATTAGTCCAGTTATAACAGATTTCAAAAATGTATAATTTTGAAGTTAAGCTGTTAATTGAATTATGTTCTTACATGTGAAGTGCTTGCACAACAGATAGATGTCAACACAAAGCATAAATGCATGTGCTGTAATAGAAATATACAAACAAGAGATTTGTTTTTGATGTACCACAGCTTTCAGTGAACTATGAATTCCATTTAAATGTGTAATTAATAATTAAATTATAATTTTTAATGCATTTCTGTTCAATCAAAGTGCCACTGAAAATCATTCATGTACCACGTTTGGCACACATACCATAGGTTGCCGACCCCTGAGTTATACTATACATGAAAAAATACGGTAGAGCATCGATTATCCGAATATCGATCAACCAAAACATTGGTTAACCGAAAGCATTCCAGTCGGTAAATTTAAATTTCCACTAGTACTGTGGAGCTACAATATTTGGCTGTTTTGAGCTACTCCAATATCATTTTTGTTGGTGTGTGTGTTTTAGCTGGCAGCACTGGTGTGACCATGAGAGGATACTTAAGGACATGCCAGGATTTGAATGAATTTCAACATGGGATAGGTTAATATATTTTTTTGTACATAATCGGTTATCTGAAAATCGATTATCCTAACAACTCCAGTCCCAAATTGTTTCGGATAATCGATGCTCTACTGTACTTATAAAGCATATGATTATAAACTTGTCTTTAGCTTTATCTTCTTCTTACAACTTCAATAGGAAAATTTCTCTGTATATCATTTGTAAATAAGCAATACTTGGGGAGACTATCAGTTGTCTTGATGTGATAATTTTTCTTCTGTTTTTAGAATTATTGCAGAGATATTTGCATATATTGCAAAGATGATCAGTCTTTAAATGCATATCACATGATAGTTAAGTGTATTAATTTTTCACAATTATGTGAAAGTATTTTTGGTATTTCTACTATTTCTTTTGAAAGATTTTTGGACCTTATTGTTGTCATTCAGATAGAATGGTGTTTAATTCTGTTCTGCTTTGCACTTGGAATCATTTGGTTCTGTACATATGTGGCATTATTATTTTTTCTTTAAATGTGTGTTCAAGCCTAAGGAATTTGGGAGACTAGCCATTGTCTTGAAGTGATCATTAATTTTTCTTCTGCTTTTAGGTAAGCTTTTCTGTTTATTATGTCTCAAGGAGTAAAGAGGAAGACTTTTCCCTCAACTGTTCTGGTGAGAACACCAAGTAGACCTAGAATGGATAGTCCCGGTCAAGATGAGGAGGTTGTGGAATTATTACAAAATCAGAGCTTTGATGTAACAGAAGAAGTTCAGTTATTATTACACATGCATGTTGCTCTTAATAGTAAAGTTGAGGAGTTTATAAGTCAACTTGAACATCTCACAGAATAGATTAAGAATGTGGATGAGAAACTCATTGATTTTGAGACAAGATTAGTTCATTTGAACCAACGGTGGGTTTGGTTGGGTTGAAGAAGGGAAATTTTTCACCTATTGATAATATCCATAAGAAATTGTCAGATCTGGAACGAGAGATGGATTATACTGATAATCAACAAAGAATTAATAATATAGTTATACATGGATTAGAGGCAGGGGCTGGAGAATCAGCCATAGACTTTGGAGGTAGTAAATCTTTTGCTACAAATAAGCTGAATTTATCATTCTTGCAGTATGTAGACAAGCAGATAAAAAATTTGGAGATAAGCCTAGAATAATAGTTTGTCAGTCTGGTTCCCTTAATGATAAATTAACGTTTAAAAGAGTAGTTTTTCAGATTCATAATTTGAACATATTTGTAAATAATAACTTTTCACAACAATTAAGGGTCATTAGGTATAAGTTAAGGATGTTCGGAAGACAAAAGAAATCTGAAGGTGTTCATAATATTCATTTAGCTTCTGATAAAGTAATTATTGATGGACTGGAATATGGATTTGATGAAGAATCGAGTAAAATTATTCCTATCTCTACATAACCACTGGTCCAATCTACCTCTATTGTGGCTTGGAATTGCACAGGTATTAAAAATAAGCCAAATTCTTTTTGGAAGTATTTATTGAAATTCAATGTTAATTTTTTTTAATCTGAAACCTGGCATTCTTCTAATAGTATCAAAAGTAATTTGAAGGTCTTATTGGATTATAATTGTATTATTGGCAATACATTTAGGGATTGTAATAGGAGTAGATTTAAGGATGGATGGTTGTTATTTATAAGAGTAAGTTTGGTATTTAAAGTTTATAGAGATAGACTTTTAGTTTTGATTAATATCATATTTTCCATGAGTAAATTTTTGCTATGTTTTGTTTACATGCAAGAACAAAGTTGCAGGAAATTTTTGAGATTTTAATTAATTTTTACTTTAATGAATATTCTAATTTGATTATTTTGGGGGATTTTAATGCTCAGGTGGGTAAAGGAAATGTCATCTCTGACTGCATTTGTGATGTCTTTGGTATTGATCTTGCTAAATAGGGTATCCAAGGATGCTATCGTGAATAGTAGAGGTCAGAAGATGCTTCAATATTGCCTCGTTAAATTTTTAATTATATTACATGGAAGAATGTTAGGTGATGAAGCACATGAACATGCATTTGTATCTAACTTGGAATCTTCAATTATTGATTTTGGTTTAGTAACTCCCTGTGTTTGGGATTGTGTTAAGTCTTTTTTGTTGATGATTGTTGTTTTTTGGATCATTTTCTGTTGGTATTGTGTTTGAATAATTCATTGCAACTTCAAGTGAATAATAGTGGCATTTTTTACAAACGAATTTTCTGAAACTGCAAGGTGGTAAACAGTTTTGTGTGTGATCTTGAGAAACATGTCAGGGAGAGTGCCTGTTTCTTTGTCATATGTAAGTAAGTTAATTGTTGAGACTGCTAATTGCTATAATATGAATTTTAAACCAAAATATCACATTAATATTAATAATTGGTTTGATTTAGATTGTGGTTTAATGATTAGGAATAGAAATAGAGCCTGGCATGTTTTTAAGAAAAGTGTATCGGAATTACATCGTAGAATATTTGTTTTATCTCATAGTTTAATTAAGAAAATTTGTTTAGCCAAGAAGAAAAAGTTTTTGTATACGGCACAGAATTCTGGTATTTTCTGAAGATAATAGATGGTTTTGGAATTTGTGTAAAATTAGAAATAATAATAGTAAAGTGAATATTTCTTTGGAAGTGTGGTTTACAGATTTTTATTCTCTATATGGTTCTTTTCTCCATTATACTTTAGACTTATCAGTTTTTAATAAGTGTTCATCTTAGTCTGATGAAATTTTGGATGCGGATATTTCAGAATCTGAGTTGAGATACGTTTTAAGTAAAAATTGGTTTTGCGCCTGTGTTCATGGTATCCCTCAGAATTTTAGATTTAAATAATATTTGAAAAACAGAATCAAAGTTTTGATAGAATCTTGAGGACTGGCATAGTGCCAAAGGATTGGGAGGAGTGCTCTTTTGTGTCCAGTATATAAAAGTGGCTCTAAATTGATTCCTAGTAATTACAGAGGAATTTCCTTGCTAACCTGTCTCATAAATTTTTTGCAGAATACTGTATTTTAGGTTAGTAACTTGGTTAAATTTACATGATATTTTATTTGAGAATCAGGCTGGTTTTTGAGAAAAATATTCTATCATAGATAATGTTTTCATTTTGCATACTCTTATTACTAAGATGCTAATGAGAAAAAAATGTAAAGTATATGCCTTTTTTGTAGATTTGTCTTTGACCTTTTATACTGTAGATAGGAATTTAATGTGGAGAAAACTTTTAAAATATGGCCTGAGTTTTAAATTTATTTCTTTGCTTGCAGAATTATATAGACAATCAAATGTTAGAATCAAATGGAGCTGTTTTTGGATAGCTCCCAGTCTTTTTTTACAGCTACCAATGTTAGGCAAGGTTGTGTTTTGAGTCCTGTTTGTTTAGTTTGTATTTAAATGATTTAATTGAATGAATGAATAATTCTGATTATGAAGGTATCAATGTGAACAGTACCAGTGTTAAAATATTGGTATATGCAGATGATATTGTTTTGATTGCTGATTCCATTAGAGGTTTACAGGGATTTATTAATATTTTAGGTAAGTATTTATTAGAAAATAATATGAATTTGAATCTTTTAAAATCTAAAGTTGTCATTTTTTTCTAATGGAGGTAAATTTTCTAAATATAATAAATGATGGTTTAGAAATGATACAAGTAATTTTGGAGTATAAATATCAGGGTGTAATATTTAAATGTAATGGAAAATATAACTCCCACATTCAGATTTCAAAAGAGAAATGATTATATTAAAACTGACAGAGTTATTCAGATGTGTAGATCAGCTAAGTTATGTAATACATATGAGCAATTGCCTGAGGATTTTTAATTCAGTTGTTAGTTTGTCTTTGTTATATGCTTCTGAGGTATGGGGTTATCAATCTTATGTTTAGATTCACTGTTGACTAGGTTTATTAAAAAATTTGGTTTATCTCAGTGTACTTCAAGATATTTAATTTTTATGGAGCGTTTGTTATTGCCTTTTTCCTTTGTAGTTTTAAATAAATGTTTGAATTGGATTTTCAAATAATGGAATTGGATAAGAAGCGATGGAGTAGGAAATGTTGGTTATATTTTAAATAAGAACGATTTTTTGTGGATAAAAAATTTAAGGAATAACTGTGTTAATAATGGTATTAATTTCGATGAATTATTAAATAATTATAACTGTTGCTGTTTACTGAAATTAAATTACAGTCGATCCCCTATAACACGGTAGATACATTCCACTTTATAAGAATTTCGCGTTGTAGGAATCCTTAAATACATGAGCCAATCGCAACCCGGCACGTGTACAGTTTACGGACTACGGCTGTTTGAAAGGTTTTCTTCCATAAAATTAATCGATTCTAGACTAATTTGTATAATTTTTTGGAAATAATCCATATAAACTATGCTATAAACAAAAAATTGTGGCCATTGCTTAAGCTTGTTTTCGTTGCAGAGCAGCACACAAAACGGCGAGCGTATTTTCTAATAAGTTATTTTTCTGCGAAAAATTCATTGAACTTTGGAGACATCATTACTAGAAATAATTTTTATGGCCATTGAATAAGAAATGTTTTTTTCACAAGAAATGTATAAAATTACAGTACTGTATTAGACTTACAGTACCTAATTTATATACTGTACAGACGATAGTAAACTCTCCGTAGCATGTAAGTAGTTCGTCTGCTCGTCCACTATTGGTCCAGATTCGACCAATCCTATCGCAACACGAGTCAGTGATGACGTTTTACCGCATTTTACGAGTCTCTTTTAGCATCTTTATATGAATACAGTAGCAATTTTTTTGCCGCGATATACGAATCTGCATTATATGAACCCACGTTATAGGGGGGTCTACTGTATTTTGATAATTATATTTCGGATTTGAATAAGTGTATTAACTCGAATTCTTATAATATTTGGTATAAGTATTTAAATAAATTGTTTTTTGATAGTTTTGTTTATAATATATAATATTTCTTTTAATATTAATTCTATTTTAATGCAAGTGAGATGTAATTCTCTTAATTTTTTCAGAGATATTTGCAAATATTGCAAAGGTGATCAGTCTTTAAATGTGTATCACATGATAGCTAAGTGTATTAATTTTTCAAAATTACGTGAATGTATTTTCAATATTTCTATTTCTTTTGAAAGATCTTTGGACCTTATCGGTAATTTACATAACTTTGATTAATTTTTTTTATCCAGAAAGTTAATTTTTTTTTAGGTAATGTTATGATTATTTTGTTCCAGTTGTCATTCAAATAGATCGGCACTTAATTTTGTTCTGCATTGCATTTGGAATCATTTGGTTCTGTACATAGGTAGCATTATTTTTTTGCTTTAAATGTGTGTTCAAGCCTAAGGAATTTGGGAGACTATCCGTTGTCTTGATGTGATAATTAATTTTTCTTCTGCTTTTAGGTGGGTGTGGTTATTTTATATATAATTTATTATTATTTTCTTCAGATAGTTCTTCCCATGAATTTGATTTTGATCACTTTGATTATGTTTGACATTTCATTTAATTTATTGTCGGTTTGTAAAATTTGTATTATTTATGTATGTATATATATACATACATAAATAATAAAAATTTTTAAAAATATTTTGTAATAATTCTAATTCATTATAGTATTACTGTAGTTTTCTTTATTGTTGTGTATTAATTTTTGTAATTTGTATAAGTTTGTATTCCTTGCATCATGGGTGAAACCAGTATGCATAAATATAAATAAATAAGCAATACTTTGTTTAACAAAATTATTCATTTGGGTTTTACTTTCATAAACAAAATTGACATCCGTCACATTCTCTTTAGAAAGTTCTATCATTCTTTACAGAGATCAGACTGTAAAGTAATTGTAAGTTTGCAAAAGATCTTATGGATGTTATAAGTACAGCTTCCATCACTACTGTTTATACATTTAATTAAAACAAGATTTTCTTTTCAATTACAGAGTAAAATGGTTCAGTCTGAATTTTTTAGCTTCATAAATAGTTGAAACAAAACTTATAATAAATATTCAACAATAATTCACAATTTTAATTATGAATTCTTGCTGAATATTTATTATAAGAAACAAGTATTATTAATTTATTTCTCAAATTATGTTAAAGTGCTTGTTTATAAATTTAATATAAAAATTATTTAAATGTAAACAGAAAATAGATAATGTACTACTCTGAAAGTAATATCTTCATATTTGATGAGATTTGATGGTTCGATTTAATAACAATTATATTAAACATTACTTGATGTTATATTATAACAACTAAGTAAAAAGTGTTAAAACAATTTTCTTAAACATTATATATTACTAAAATGTATACTTAAAAATTTTTATAAATTAAGTAAATAATAAATATGTATTTTAAAAATTAATTATTAAAATTCATACCTCATAGGATTTTCAGGAACTATTTTCTGATTTTCTTTATTCTGAAGAGAATAAAGCTTAAAATAAATTATAACTATTAAATTGTAAAAATACTAAAATACTAGAATTATGTCATATAAACAATAATTCATATTAACTTACTGTATCAATTTCATCGTGAAAAGGTGTATGAAATAATTCTTGTGAACAAAGTGGTTGAGTATCTTCATCCAAATCAGACAATGAAGAAGCTGTTTGACTTTTAGAAAGTTGTAAAGATTCATGACGTTCCTGAATTTAATTAATGTAGAGTTTTCTTATTTTTTGAAAGTAACATTAAATAAAGAATACTTAACAGAAGTATTAGAAAGAAATTATAAAATTAAAAATATAGTATATAACATGTAAAATATAATTTAATTTTCTTGATAAATTAATCATTATTATAATACTGCTTATTTTTAAAAATATAAACTATCTTAACAATTAAATACATTGTAAGAGGTCTTTTGATCATTCAATGATAAAAAATCTTCACCTGCAAAGCAAGTATAATGTTTAAAGATCAACTTGGTGAAACTTCTGTGCTTTTAGAAAGTAAAGTAATTGAAGAATAATCACAAAACAGTCTATTTGTATTTTTTTTATAAAATTTTTAATGGCAAAACTCCCATAAAATAATTAGAAAGGAACCAATAAAAAACTGAATAATGTACTGGTTAATAATTAATATTTTCATACTTTTAAAGAATGCCATAATATTCTTGGTTTTAATTCCTTATTGAAATGTTGCATTTAATAGCAGGTCCCAAAAAACAAGTGAATTTAATTCATAAAACTTTTATTACAATTTATATAATTATATAATACAGCAAGTAAAACTTATCAACAAATAGATTCTATACTAAAATACAAAAGACATCATAAGTATTACATCCATCATTGCCATTTTCAGTTTTGTTCGTTTCAAGTATTAAGACCCAACTTGTCTTCCATCAATCCTTGCAATCCCATTTCTTTGCAGTCAGTGCCATAAGTAAGACCCATCAACTTCCTACTTTGATTAATGTATCTCAAAGGAGACATCCTTTTCCCTGTTGGCCATCAACCCTACCTTGCGGTAAAGCTTGTTCTTATTTTTCAAGCTGTGTCTGAAATATTTCAATAGATGTCTCCATTGTGGATCCAGCAATCTTAAGTTCTTTTAAAATGAACAGATAGTTACTTTTTGCTATACATGGAATCCAAAGCATTCTTCTACAATATATTATTACAAATACCACAATATGTTTCATACATAAAGCATCTATTATCCAGGTCTTTGATCTATACATTGCAACTGAAAGACTAAAGTGTTACACTAATTTCGTGTTTTTAGATTTTGTAATATGCCTTTGTTCCAAATTTCTTTTCAGTTTTTCTATTTCCAATTTGGTCATTCCTATTCTTTGTTTTGCTTCTCACATATATTCTGAAAAGTAGTTTTATAACTATTGAAAATAAAACTGAAACTTCATTATGCTTCATTTTCACTTGTCTTATTTTTTTATAACTGTCTAAAACATTTAATCATATTGAATACATAAATTTATAATTACAATAGAAATTTACACTTTACAACAGAATAAATTTCATGGTAAATTTTCAGTAACCTTCCCCTCAACTTTTAATGATTGCTTGATTACTAAAGATTCTCAGGAGTAAAATANTTATAATTACAATAGAAATTTACACTTTACAACAGAATAAATTTCATGGTAAATTTTCAGTAACCTTCCCCTCAACTTTTAATGATTGCTTGATTACTAAAGATTCTCAGGAGTAAAATAAAAAAGTTACCATATAAAATTTCTGTAGAAGTTCCAAAACTGATTGATTCTGTTGAATACAGTAAAAATAATTTGCTTAGTTTAGTTGTTTGGAAACAATTGACTAATCAATTATTTTCAATTATGCAAAACCCTTAATTCCCACACAAAGTTGCAGGGTGCAACAACACGACAGGTCACAACTTGGCTGGTGTTTAGTATCACTAATAAATTATAAATTTTGTAAATGAAAAGATTAATATTAAATTTTTAGAAAATTTAAGAAAATTCTTAAAAAAAAAAAAAAAAGACAATACAAAAAATGTGTCTTCTCACTTATCCTTTCACATGCACGAGGAAAATAACAATTCCACGACAGAGTCAACCTTTCATTTGGGGCTACTTGTCTGCCTCAATATGTAAAAATGATAAAAACACCCTCTGGTGATGGCAAACAATATTAAAAAATTATTATTATTTTAATTTTAATATTTTCTTGAATTTTTCATAATTTTTCAACAGTGTTTACATAATATAAGCACGCACACACACACACACATACAAAAACTTAAATTTATATGAAACTACATCAGAATTATACTCTTACAGTATACTCTTGATTATCTGTGTGGGGATTATCTGACTTGCGAAATATCCATGCATGCTTATGTCTGAATAAAAATTTACATCAGAAATACAAAAATTAGTATTAAAATAAAAAAAATCTGTATTGTTAATTCCTGCTATTTAAAATGGTATAGTGAGAAACAGAACTACTTTCAGAAAGTCAAGGACTTCCAGAACTACTTAAATTAAATGGCCTAACAAGTACAGTAAGCACCATTGATTCTTGAACAATACAGCTTTACTTGTGTATACTGTATTTTTTTTTTTATATTAAATAAGTTGTAAAATTGTTTTAAGAAAATATTTTGAATAATTTCCTTAACAATAAATCATTAATATTTCAAAATTAATGACATTTTATGATACTACCTAGCTGGCAACCTTCGTTCTCAGTTAATAATACAAGAAATTCATAGTGAACTGTGGACAGTAGTTCAATAAATTTTCCTGAATTTTCTGTTTACATCAAAAGTTTTATTCATCTCTGATCACATCAAAAGCTTATTAATTAAGAAATTGTCATTCTCAAAACACATTTTATTCATAACATAAACTGTTATGTTAAATTTAATATGAAATTAAAAACTAAATAAAAGAAAAATCAATTAGCTTTCATTAAGACAAACTTGCAGATTATCTGCATTTCTGCATTATCCATGCCTCCATTTCCAGTGATTAGCCCAGATTATTGGGAGTATACTGTATTAATCAAATGATAAAGCCAGATTCAAGCTAGAGCTAGTTTAAGTACTGTATTGGTCCAAATATTAGTCAAAGCTTTTCCTCAATTTTAAAGGAGCAAAAAAAAAGAAAAAAAAATCACTCTTGACCTATATTTGAGTCCAATTAAACTTTTCTTTGATTTTGAGTAACTCTACAGGACACATTGTACAAACTGATGCTAAAATTCAGTACATCAATTGTTTTCATTTAACAAACTTTTGTAGAGCGAGCTCCTTTATTACATTACTATTAGAATCAGATTATTACTTTTTTTTTTAATTTTTACTTTAGTGTTTTAAAACACTGAAAATTTGAAAAGAATTTGAAATTTTCAATATGCATAAACAAATCAAAGTAAAGCAAAATCAATGTTATGTAATGAAAACAATAAGAAAAGTAATCTAATATAAAGACCATAGAGAAAACTTTCATAATCTACATATTTAAATCTTAAAGAAAAATAAAATAAAAACCTGTGATTAAATTGATATTATATTGTATACTATTGAATATTAAGTGGTTATCAAATAATTTTGAAAATGTAAATGAATTAAATACATAATATCAGTCTTTTTCATCAGTTTAAAAGTCAGAAAACAAGCAATTAACTTAATTATGTCTATAAAAAGATAACTATTGTATTTCAAATGAAATATTCTACTTGATAATTATATTACCTTAGATGGACTATTTCGTTCAATAAGAGAAACTGAAGAATTTGAATGATGATCTCCATTATCATCAAAATGATAATTTAATTTATCATAATTTTCTTTTTTTGCTTCTCCTTCAAACATAGACTGATTTTCCCAATATTCTGATTTCTGTCTTCTATTTTCCTCTTCTCTAGCAGTTTCTCTAGAAGCTGCAACTACTTCCTATTTAAATAATAAATAAAAATAATTTCAATATCTTTTATACAATTTACACAAACATATGAAATCAAAATTATTAAAATGAAAATTGAAAAATGATAAATGATGCCATTTAAATTACAATTACAGTAGAGCGTCGTTTATCCAAAAGTCGGTTATCCGAAAGAATTCCAGTCGGCAAATTTAAATTTTCGCTAGTGCTGTGGCGCCTCAATCTTTGGCTATATCTTGGGCTACTCCAATATTTTTTTGATTGATGTGTGTGTTTTAGCTGGCAAAACTGGCAATTTTGTGTGTCATGCTGAATCGAACGTTTTTGATACTAGATTAACTTCTAAAGTATAATTTTTTTTGTTTTTATAATCTCGTCGATTCGTCTTTTGTTTGAGCACCACGCAACTCTTGATTACTCATTCCCTNTTTTATACATTTCTTGTGAAAGAAACATTTCTTATTCAACGGCCATAAAAATTATTTATATTAATGATGTCTCCAAAGTTCAGCGAAGTTTTCGCAGAAAAATAAGTTATCAGAAATCGGCCGCGGTTTGGTGTGCTCTTCGCGACAAAAACAAGCTTGAGCAATGGCGATGTCGAATGGTGCACACTCGGTAAGTAATCCTACAATTTTTTGTTAATAGCGTAGTTTATACGGATTATTCCCAAAAAAAATATACGTATTTTGAAAATGTTGAGTCAGATTAGTCTAGAATCGATTAATTTTATGGAAGAAAACCTTTCAAACAGCCGTAGTCCGTAAACTTGACACGTGTCGGGCTGTGATTGGAAGGACTCATAAGAAATCGGATTCCTAAAGAATGGAATGTATCTATGATCTTATAGGGGGTCGACTGTATTTGATACTTGCTCTGCTATTTTGGTATATGAATTGCAGTATTGGTATGCAGTATTTTGGTAATTGATTCTGATACATCAAAGCAATCTCATTATTAAGCACAACATCAAAATATTGGTTTAGCACAGCTTTATTCTCTGTTTATATTTTGAGATATACATATTTAAAGAAAATATTTCATTTAGAGATACATAAAAATTATCATCTGCAGGGTGAATAGCAAAATTTACTTAATACTTCATGAAAAAGAAGCTATTTTCCTAACTCATCTGGTTTAGTACTCACTATTCTGTGAACCTTTCATTTATTCATGTGTCAATTCAACCATGCACCTATTGTTTAAACAAACAAGCAATTGCCTTGGCAATATATGATCCAATTGTAAAATTTGATTTGAAAGCATTTGGAGAATTGGGTTATTCTAAAATGAAAAGATATAACACCTGACATGAGCTCATAAATAAGGCCAAAAAATGCTTTGAGACTGCTATAAATAAAATTTTCCAGCATAAAAGTGAAAGCTTTGATATGATAAATTATACCATTTAAATTGCAATTATTTATAAGTTTTTGCACTTTGCTTTTAGTTTTAGTCTTGTTTATTAACATCTGTTCATAAATTAAGGATATGAAAGGTAATTATGAGGAGTTTCAAGAATTAAGAGTTAAAATAATTTGTAATTTGGAAAATTTCTCTCTGTTAGATTAGATTATTAAAAGTATTACAGATTGTTCTCTCAAATTCATATTGCATAACTAAAACAGTATTTTTAAAATCTCAAAATGTTTTAATATGGCAATTGATATAAAACATATCCAAAAAGTTACTGTGCAATAGAAAACATTTAAGTAAAGCTCTTCAGCATCATGTCCTAGATTTAAAAAATTCTCCCTTTTGAGGTTGAAGGCCTACCAATTCAGGAAGCATCTGCAACATTACTCATTTCCAGGGCTTCGGAGTCGGAGTCGTGGAGTTTTGGTGTTTTAGCCGGAGTCAGAGTCTGATTGGTAAGGAAAAGTCGGAGTTGGAGTCGGTAGATTTTTAAGCAACTCCACAGCCCTACTCATTTCACAAAATTTGGCTATCAAATTTTGCATTGCATTACAGTGGGGCACCTGTGCATCTGGAAATTGCTGGGCAAATCTTTGTTGTATGATATCTGTAAATTTTCCATTATTACAAAACACATGATTCATCTGAATATTCACTGCTCAATCATCAGCATCATTATCACTCAGCCAACACAGACCTGCATTCTCACTCTCTTTTCTGTCAACTGTATCTGGATGAATGTGGATAGGCATTCCAGAACATCTGTGAGCAGGCAGTAACACCATCTACTGAAAAATGGAAATGCAGGACATACAACTTACAGGTCTTATATACAATATCATACACACCATATTTTTGCAGAATGACAGGCATGTCACGCATAAAAGGGAAAGACCAGCATATTTCATATTTCAGTAGAAAATTTAATGTTGATGCATATAGATGTAAAATCTCTGTGTTAAAACTTTGATTGTAGGTAATTTTGACTGTGATTATGTATTGGTTGGCAGATCCTCTGTACTTGATAATAGAGTCATAAATGAATAAATTTGGAAATGTGAATATCATGAAGCACCTAACAATTAAGCATTTTTGAAAAATGCATTATTTGCTGTTTGAATATGTTAACTTCTGTAATATAGCATGTGCATTACACTTGCAAGCTAAGTTTTTTTGAGTTTTGATGTTGAAAACTGGATGCACATAAAATTCAATGGTGCATGAGAAGTAAGAAAACATGGTATATATCTATTTTTATCATAAAAGTTTAAATCAGACTAATAAATAATTTTATTTCAACTTATTCTGAGAGAATGCAAAAAGTTTGAGAAAAACAAATAGTAATAAAAAATAGTTTCGTAGGAAATTAAGCATTTATATTTAATATATTAAATTCTACATAAAAGAAATTATTTAAAAATCTTAAATTCAACTAAAGAACAGTATTATGGTTCTATGATCAAAAGCTTATTAATTAAGAAATTGTCATTCTCAAAACACATTTTATTCATAACATAAACTGTTGTTAAATTTAGTATGAAATTAAAAACTAAATAAAAGAAAAATCAATTAGCTTTCATTAAGACAAACTTGCAGATTATCTGCATTTCTGCATTATCCATGCCTCCATTTCCAGTGATTAGCCCAGATTATTGGGAGTATACTGTATTAATCAAATGATAAAGCCAGATTCAAGCTAGAGCTAGTTTAAGTACTGTATTGGTCCAAATATTAGTCAAAGCTTTTCCTCAATTTTAAAGGAGCAAAAAAAAGAAAAAAAAATCACTCTTGACCTATATTTGAGTCCAATTAAACTTTTCTTTGATTTTGAGTAACTCTACAGGACACATTGTACAAACTGATGCTAAAATTCAGTACATCAATTGTTTTCATTTAACAAACTTTTTGATGATTTTATTCAAAATAAATAAAATAGATAAATCAGATTATTACTTTTTTTTTAATTTTTACTTTAGTGTTTTAAAATTTAGAAATATTTAAAACACTGAAAATTTGAAAATAATTTGAAATTTTCAATATGCATAAACAAATCAAAGTAAAGCAAAATCAATGTTATGTAATGAAAACAATAAGAAAACTAATCTAATATAAAGACCATAGAGAAAACTTTCATAATCTACATATTTAAATCTTAAAGAAAAATAAAATAAAAACCTGTGATTAAATTGATATTATATTGTATACTATTGAATATTAAGTGGTTATCAAATAATTTTGAAAATGTAAATGAATTAAATACATAATATCAGTCTTTTTCATCAGTTTAAAAGTCAGAAAACAAGTAATTAACTTAATTATGTCTATAAAAAGATAACTATTGTATTTCAAATGAAATATTCTACTTGATAATTATATTACCTTAGATGGACTATTTCGTTCAATAAGAGAAACTGAAGAATTTGAATGATGATCTCCATTATCATCAAAATGATAATTTAATTTATCATAATTTTCTTTTTTTGCTTCTCCTTCAAACATAGACTGATTTTCCCAATATTCTGATTTCTGTCTTCTATTTTCCTCTTCTCTAGCAGTTTCTCTAGAAGCTGCAACTACTTCCTATTTAAATAATAAATAAAAATAATTTCAATATCTTTTATACAATTTACACAAACATATGAAATCAAAATTATTAAAATGAAAATTGAAAAATGATAAATGATGCCATTTAAATTACAATTACAGTAGAGCGTCGTTTATCCAAAAGTCGGTTATCCGAAAGAATTCCAGTCGGCAAATTTAAATTTTCGCTAGTGCTGTGGCGCCTCAATCTTTGGCTATATCTTGGGCTACTCCAATATTTTTTTGATTGATGTGTGTGTTTTAGCTGGCAAAACTGGCAATTTTGTGTGTCATGCTGAATCGAACGTTTTTGATACTAGATTAACTTCTAAAGTATAATTTTTTTTGTTNGATCAGGGGGAATAAGGAGGACATGAAATTGGTTCAAACTTCAGATTTCGCAGAGCCTCTCCAGTTGCATGCTAGGTGTGTGGACAAGTGTTGTCATGTTGCAAGATTATTGGCACCAGATGATTATTTATTGTATTAGAGGCAGCCTGGCACCAATAATCTTGCAACATGACAACACTTGTCCACACACCTAGCATGCAACTGGAGAGGCTCTGCGAAATCTGAAGTTTGAACCAATTTCATGTCCTCCTTATTCCCCCTGATCTTGCATCTTGCGATTTTTATTTTTTTCCTCTACTCAAGAGAAACCTCAAGGGTAATCATTACACCTTGGACGATGAGGTGAAGGCAGCTGTCAAATCCTGGATTCGAGAAAAGTCGGAAGAATTTTTCAGTGTCAAAATGAAAAAACTTGTTACACGTTGGGAGAAATATGTTAGCCTTAATGGTGACTATGTTAAAAAATAAATATATGATTTTGATCAAAGCTTAAGAATTGTACTTTAATGTACTTTTTGCCCGATCTTGCTATTTGTTTTTGTTCGTGTTCTACAAGCATGTGTGCATTACTTTTCAGCCTACCCTTGTAATATGTAAAATGATTTAAAATGTATAATGCAAAAATACTTTATTTTTCACTTATATATTATATTATTATTATTATTTTAATTACATGTTATGATGAGTCAAAAATACCCATCATTTACAATTATTAAAGCAGAATTTCATTCCAAAACTCTTGATCAAAAAAGTTAAAATGTTAAAATATTCTTATATCATTACAAATCAACTGCACAATATACAGTTTTTAATTATTCATTACAAATTTTATTATTTGTAACGAATAATTAAAAACCACAATTCCCATATTATATTTCCTACATTTTTCAAAAACTTAATGTACATTACTGTATATACTACTTGAAAAATATTTTATTATGATTCAAGGAAAATCTGAACTGCATGTTAATTGAATGTAATTAGAAAATATGCCTATAAAAATTTTTTATTTTTAGAAAAATTAAAATATTTTTTAAACTTTTTGGATTAAAAATATGTATATATTTTTAGAAACATCATCTTATTACATTATATAGTGATTAATGTGAAATCATTCTTTAAAGAGAGATAAAGAATGAAAAAGTGGATTGTAAATTTAATACAGATAAAATTATTACAAAACAAGAAACTGAAACTGATATTTAAATGGTACAGAGTACTTATATGAATGCCATAAAACATCTGTCCTATAAATAGAACACTAACAAACTTTCTTATTATTAAATCATAATAATATAGAACAAATGATAGCAGTTTTATCATATTAATAAATAAAACAGTTTTTACATTGAAAATGAAAAATAAAGTAATATTACAGTAGAGCCTCGATTATCCGACCTTATTGGGGACTGGGGTTGGTCAGATAATTGAAAGGGCGGATAACCGAAAAGTATGAAAAAATCTAAATATCAACAACTCATAGCCCGAGTAGTAAATATCATCACCAAACGATCGCCTAAATATCGGGCTATAATATGGCTAATTAAATGATTGGAATAAAGTAATTTGACACTAGAGGTAGACGTTAGGCGCCATCTCTTAATTAAATTAATAATTAAAATTAAATAAATAAATCAATAAATAAATTTAGAATCTTCTGGAATAAAAGAACTGGCCCGGGGCGGGACTCGAACCCGCAGCCTCCGCTTGCCGTGCGGCGCGCTTACCAGTTACGCTACCCAGACCCTCGAGCTAGTCTTCGCTTCCAGAAGTATATTAGATTTAGATATAACCTTACTTGGTTAAATACATCACTGACTGGGGACGACTCCTTCGCCCACGGCCATAGCGGCACTCAGCCAGCTAACGCAACACCCGGCGAGGTATATATATATATA
>NW_019385392.1:253258-263225 GCF_000671375.1 Centruroides sculpturatus
CGAATGAGTGTTGCCAGCTAAAACACGTAAAAATAATATTAAAGTAGCCAAGACATAGCCAAATATTGTAGCGCCACATCAATAGCGGACATTTGAAATTTGCCGACTAGGACGGTCGGTTAACCGAGGGGACGGTTGATAGGTGGTCGAATAATCGAGGCTCTACTGTAATTATCTTGTTATTGTTACTGACAAAATTTAATGTACAACTAGTATTAAAAGTAATGAATTACAAATTAGAGAAACTTTAAAAGTCTAGTTCCACTAAAATTTGAATTTAAAGTTATGGGAAATTAGTGTAATATATTACCAATGATGCCATCCAAATAATTTAAAGATCTTATTTAGTCAGAAAAAAAATTCACAATCCAAAACAAAATCATTATGATTATTGCTACTGTAGAAACTATTGCATTAACACAGCCTTAAATCACCATCACTTAAATAAAGTCAATGTGGGTAAATATGAAACAGTCTGAAAAATTGGAAAATATGAGACAGTTGTGAAATTTGACTTAATCTATATCGGATCTGTCCTGTACTAACACACTATTAAGTTTATTTAGTGCTTTTTAACATATAACTTTTCTGAATGAAAATGACTATGGTTTCATTGAGTCTTTTTAATTTTTAAGAAACACTACAAAAACAGGTGCAAAAACTTTTCTGTCAGTTCAACTAACTTTTGCTCTGTATATGTCTGTAAAAGACATGGATATTTAATTAGAAATTTGTATGTGGTATATAAATGCAGCTTTCAGCTGCTAGTTGTTTTTATTGCATATATCTTTTGTCTGAGTTTTGTGCATTTCAAAATGAGATAGAAAATGACACACACCATAGGAAATAAAATCTGATGTCTCATTTTTTAACCAGTCGTTAATTTCCATGAAACTTTTTTTATTTAAGTTCAGCCTGTTAATATTTTTAAAATGTAATAGGTCTACACCTAATTTAACCTTAATGTTAACACACAGAAAACAGCATGGCTATAGTTTTTTCTTCATTATTTTTATTCCATGCTAATTAAATAAATAATCAATTGTTCCTAAAATGTTTTATTTTGGTGTAGGCCTATTTAAACCAACAACTTGACACCTAAATGCAAATTCCAGCAAATAATGAACAAATAAAATTTAATGTTCAAACATTTTCAGCTGTCTTTCAGAGACCCTCATCAGAAATTAATGCACAAAACACAAAAAAATAGTTCTATCTTTTGAAAATTTCTAACTTTCCTTATGATAGCTACTTGAAAATTTTTAACTTATGAAAAGTTAGAAATTTTCAAAAGATAGAACTATTTTTTTGTGTTTTGTGCATTCATTACTGATGAGGGCCTCTGAAAGACAGCCAAAAACATTTGAACATTAAATTTTATTTGTTCATTATTTGCTGGAATTTGCATTTAGGTGTCAAGTTGTTGGTTTAGTACAGGGGTGACCAACAGTTTTTGTCCCCAGGCCAAATTGGAAAGAAAACTTTTTCCATGGGCCGAACCAGAGGCTGCCCTAGGAAGATTCTGAGGTGGTGCGAGATCTCATTGTGGTGTCACCCCGTAGAGACTGAATTGTAGATAGAAATTACAGGTACAATTTTTCACATTATCATGCTTTATCAACACTCTATGCTGTACTTATGAGATTTGTAATGGAGGGTTAACTCTAAACTCACAGTGAGTTGTTGACCCTTTTTTTTTTAGTTATTTGGACTTCAATACCTAATATTGAAAGATTGATCGCGGGCCACATAAATTCATTAGACAAGCTGGATCTGGCCTGCGGGCCATATGTTGGCCATGCCTGGTTTAGTATATATAGTTCCAGTTTAAGTCTGCCAGTTTTTCTGTAGGCCTATTTTATTTAGACTAGGCTAGATATGTAAATTTTCTTTAATTAGTGGTAGGCTTATTACTTTTTGTATGTTAATATCTCTTTTAATAGACCATTATTTTTAACAGCCCATTGAATAAAGCTTTTGTGTTTACTATTAATAATTCATTATAGGAGAGGAGAAAGGAGAGTAGTTTGTCTTCTGCTGAAGGAGGACACAGTGCATCCAAAATATTTGTGAAAAAAGTGTATTTACTAATTTGTGTTATACTGTATTTTTCCTTTTTCTTCCTTTCCTATAGCCTGCTGAATTATTATCCCAGTTTAGTTATTTTTTTATTCTTTAAACATTTAATTTAGGCCTATACCATATGTATTTACTATTAGTAATATAAAATAGTTGGTATAATATACTTTGTTCAAAAAGATTAATAAAATCACTTAGGCCTAGGCCTGTCTTTAAAATTTTGTTTTATTTTACACTTTTATATTGTACACAACTACAGAGTAATTTTCAATGATGAATATTTAATATTATCTACTTACTCCAATTAAAAATTTTCATGTGAAAATGTCAAGAAAATAAGCTGTACAAAAAATCTTTTTAAAAATTATATATCTTGGGAACTAAATATCATATAGCAATGTTTTATACAAAAATTTGCATTTAACCTGTAGTACCTGATTATTAACCTCCCTGTTGGCATATAATGTCTTTATGGTGATATAATGGGTGTCTTATTTTTTGACTCCCAGTGTCTCAAATTTTAGCTTTTGAAAGTAAAATATGAAATGTGGAAAAATTTTTGCTCAACATTTCTCATACATACAGAAAAAATGAATACTCCATTAGATTTTAACACCATTTGTAGACCTTGTCATATATTTCTCTTTGTAAAATACTGATACTAACAAATGCTGTTACAAAAGTTTTGAAAAGTGTCTCATATTTACCCACATTGACCCTATTTTGGTATGGTATAAATATGATAAAAACATCTTTAAATCTAAATATGAATTCACTAGTTATTAAAATTAGTTCAATAAAATACATTAATATGTATTACAATAAAAATTTAATAGATTTTTTTAAATTTACCAAATCAAAAACTTCAACTCAGATCTACTTATGAAAATAAATTTTCTCAAATAGAAACATTTTTTAATATATTACACTCAAGATCTATATTACCAATTATAATTTCATAAATCTACATAAAAATATCTTTATTAATAGTTCAATTTCATTATTATTTCATATTCAAAAATATACAACAAAAAACTGTCAATACCATAAAGTACTTATATAATTAAATAAATATTACTTATATAAAAATAAACTAAAATTAATATTTTAATTTCAATAATATATATTAAAAAATTGTTAAATCTTTGTAAAAATCGACTCCATAGATAAAATAGGAATTCTAATAAATGTTTACAAGTCACTCTTTAAATCAGGCCTGGCCAACCCATGGCCTGTCATGTTAAATTGTGTGGCCCACTAAGCGATATTAAGTTATATATCTATTAAAACTTTTGTTTTCTGTTATATGTATACCAAAACAATTAAATAAATGAAAATTTGCATGTGTCATTGTTATAATGTGCAAGTGTGAGTACGAACTCTTGGTATAACAATAAAATCTTATTCATTTCGTATTTGTTTACTTTTTTAAATGATGTTTGCTTAAATTGTGGCCCACCGTAATGTTATGGCGTAATCAAAGTGGACCACAAAACAATTTGGGTTGTCCAAGCCTGCTTTAAATGTTTGTTAATGTTTTCTGTTTTTTTGGAAAATTAAGTAGTTCTTACATTATTCTTAAAATTTACTGAGGTTAAAAAAAATTAATATAATAAAATTTTAAGTACTCTTATATATATTTTAATATTCTTACATCTCTCTTATTCATTTCTTCTTCATTCATATAGATCTTCCTTTCTTTTCCCTCAGAATTCTCTTCTTCTGATCTGTTATGAACTGGTCTTGATATATGATGTAAGGCACTTTGGTCCCAACTGTGAGAATCCATGACTAAAATAAAATAAAATAAAAAACTAATACGTTAGATTTTTGTTTAATTACTTATATAATAAATATATTTTTATATGTATTGTTTTTTACTTTTTGCCCTTAAATTTCATTAAACATTTCTACTAACTTAAACCAGTTATTTATGTTAGGGCTTAAAGTTAGTAGAAATGTTTAATTAATATATTTTTATATTTTATAAAATACTTCAGAAATCTTTTGCATTTTAAAATATAATTAATCTGAAATATGTTAAAACAGAATTTATATTAAATATTTATATTATTTAAACCAATTACATATTCTTTCTGTTAATATTAAAATTAAATTTTATTTTAAAAATCTACTAAACAAGAATTAAATTTAACCTAAAATTGTTTTTGTACTTTACATTTAGTTTTTAAATTTGTTTTACATTTGAAGGCTTATTTTGAAAAAAAAAATTAGAAATAAACTTCTAAATATTAATATAATTTTAAATAAAAATAGATAATTCAAAAAAGTTTTAATACAAATTTACATGGTTTAAATATTCTACCTTATTAAATCTGAATGTATTGTTTTTTACAGAAAATTTTTTAAAAAATCTTTAATACTTGATTATTATTCTTATTAAAATTAATCAACCTAAATATTAGCTAACAAAATATATAGTTAGTTTAAAAATTTAATATCAAATCCTTATTGTAATGGACAAAAATTTTAAATTTGAAAATTGTTGAAGTTACTAAAAACTGATTGCTATATAAACAAGGTTACAACATTTCCATTTAATTTTATTTAAAACTCATGATTATTTTATACATTAAAACATTATAATTTTTGCATTGAAAACAAAAATATTTCATATAAATAATTTGATTTTATTCACAATGTCAAAGAATTATTGTTCCAAATTGTAATTTTAAACTAATCTTATATAGTTCTAAAGATATAGAATTCATTTCCAAAAATAAAAAAAAATAATAAGTTTTTAAATATAAAAACTTCAGAAACTAAAATTAATATTTTAATTTCACTAATATAGTTCAAGAAATTGTTTATAAGTTTTAAGAAAATTTTGTATAATTTTAAAATAAGCAAGATGCTTAAAATAGTATCAAGATAATATCACTAAAATAATTTGTATTAAAACTACAACTGATAGCAGCTTGTGATTAATGCTAAACAAAGAAAAATACAGAATAATAATGAAACTCCATATTAGCCATACGTATAATATCATCATCATCATCATCAATATTTTATTATGCGCATACAGTTTAATACAGTGTTAGTTTTAACAATAGAGAACAATTTCTCTGTTAAGGGGGAATTTTACAAATTATTTGAAAGAAATACAATTAGAAATAGTAAATTTAAAATTTAAAATATAAAACTACAATTTAATTCTTATTTTGTTTAGACATCAATTATCTTTACAAATGTGGTGAATCATCTGCTTTTCCACGACAGCGGATGATTGTACAGACATTAATTTTGATTTGACAAATAGTATCGTTCTGAAACTTTTACAAAATAGTTGTAAATTTTATATAGATCCGTTTTATTAAGATTTTTTAGACTTGATTTAAACTCCAGTTCTGAATTGGTCTGACATATTTGGGGTATTTTATAGTAATTACGTAGTTTTNCAAGTATATACTGTATTTACAGTACATGCATTCGTAAATTTAAATTACTTTTTTCTGTACTATATTAAAAACTAAAATTTATTTGTTTGTAAGCTTAAAATAGATCCTTATTAACCATATATTATTAAAAATGCATTAATAAATAAAATATAGAACGAGAATTGGTAATTTATGGTTTAGTCTAGTGGCAAGTAGATTTGGAGACAAGTAAATTCGACATACGTCATTTTTCGACTTAAGTGGTTCTCCTGGAACCAATTACCGACGTAAGGTGAGGTATACCTGTATTAGTTTTAATTAAAAACTTTTGAATTATTAATACAATAGGCATAACTGGTAATAACTTTCCAAAAAAATTATTCTGCACACACACTACTATAAATTTGGAAAAATTACAAATTTCCTATGGGTGAACTCTAAAACATCCATAGGAAATTCTCCCAATAGTAATTAGAGTGAAACCTTGCTATAAGTTGAGAAATGTCTGCATTATCTTGTTTAAACATAAAACAGTGAAATAAACTTTAGAGCAGTGAAATTCCTCAAATATTACAATAAAGTAATGAATTTTGGTTTTATAAACAATTTTCATGCTGATTAATCTTTTATTTTGCATATAGAAAACTAACTAAATTTCTACTTAATGAAACCTAATAACAGAATTTCATTAGTTGTGTATAAACAAAGATTAATGTATAAAAAATTATATTTTTATTTAGGCTAAATGATGAAGATATAGCTACTCAATGCACAAAAAATGCTTCTAAAGCTGCTGAAGTGGGTCGCCGAGATCTTGTGCAGGTTAGTATTAACATAGTTTATCATAATAATTAAAAATTTTATTTCTTTTTCTTATAACTTTATAATATGAACTTTGTTTTAGATGTGGTCAATATGTTCTCATATTGCTAATCCAAAATTGAAAGCAAATCTTGATCCTGACATTGAATGTCCTTGGGCTCAAAATTCATTTGGTAGGAAGATGCTCCAATCAATGTGGGTAATGTTAATATTTTAAATGTAAAAAGTATCATAAAGTAACTTTCACATTAATTTGGAAAAAATATCCAGAAATTTTAATTAATTCTTAAATTCTTTTTTGATATATGTTTATAGTTTGCTATCTGTTTCAAAAAGTATATACCAATGTAATAAAAATGTACTTTTACTTTTACATGTATTGTATATCATCATATTTGTTAGATATACTAGATTTTATGAAAATATTTTTAATGAACATCGCATTACATTGAATGTATTTCATCCACAATAATTGAAAAATTCAAAGACCATATTAGGTAAAAAAAATTCCAAGTTTTAAATTTTAATATTTCTGCAAATTTTTACAAATATAATTAAAGTTTTTTTACATAGATTAATGGTGCACAAACTATGGCTCTAGGCCCAAGATTAGATAATTAGATCCAAGTCCATTAGATAATTTTCCACATCTGTTCTTGAAACACTTTATGAAAAGATAAACAATTACAGTCTGTTTTTTTCAGCTTTTAAGGATTGTTAACCAGCTGTGAAATGAAAATAATTAACATATAAACAATGTAGGAACTGGATAACAATTATATTAACAATGTACATTGGCATCACAACATGTCTGCTCAAAATGTTTAAAAGAAGAACATGTAACCTTGATACAAAAAGGGGAATTACATGACCACATCTGTAGCCATCCTGGCCACAGAACACCAAATCCAAGCATATGTAGATGGAATCTGACTGCTACTTGCAATCAGAATACTCTCATACACCTTGAAAAGCTAGAGATATATATATGGTTTGGAAGAAAAATAAAGCCATAAATTTATTTTTTGTTATTACCTCAATAAAATATCAAACATGAAGTATAACAACTTCTCTTTTAACTTACTTAATTTCATTATTGAAAACATACAGAGCTTTTTCAAAAAATTCATTCTTGAAAAGGCTGTATTGATTTTCAATTAAATAACCATAATTACAATAACACGTGCAGTTGAAATGGCTTATACTTTATTTTATACATATCTATAAAGTAAATAGGACAATTGAGAAGATGGGCCAAAAAACAACTTATAGGACCTGTAGTGATTTACGCCTCTATGTAATTACTAACAGAAAATAAAATCATTAAAGTTACTTTCAATTAATAAAGAAATATTTCATGTATTTCATTTGTTAAAAAGAAAATGGTAAAAGATATAAACCCTCAACAGAAATATTTATTATGATATTCATCATAATAAATTATATAAAAGTCAGGTTTTATTAATAATATAAAACTTAAACACAGATTTCATATTTACATTATTACTAATATATGTAACATATTTTAAACAATTTCATTTTTTATTATACATTTTAAACATGTCTGTTACTATTTATCAAATTTTTCCTTTGATTTTATCAGATAAGACCATTATAAATGATGTATTTACAATTCACAATTATATAACAGTGACAAAAAAATAATGAATTAAACTTTTCATTATATAACTGCATATATATATATATATAATGATAATTTTTGTTGTATTTTTTGTAACAAATATGTAGAAAGATTTAAAAAAAAGAAGAAGAGAAAAAAAAACACCTACCAGGATTTGTATCTTTAACAGAACAGTAGGCCAATTTAGTTTAGGCTTAAGACGGACATAGGTTCAGTATGGTTTGATTGAATTTAAACATTATTTTTTTAATATTACAAATATTCTAACACCTTTTCAGTTATATGCATAATGGTGTTTATGTTAATCTAAATATAATTTCGTTGTTTTGTTTAATAATTATCAAAATATTATTTACTTAAAGGCTTTGCATCTCCAAGGAGACGAAAAACTTTCCAAAGATTTAAAGCGCCACCTGCCCAATTTAATACTTTACAATTTTTTTTTTAATTTTCAGATTAAATAATTTGTTTTAATTAAGATTTATTTGTTAATTGATATTATTAAATTACGAAGTAATAAAAGAGTGTTTTGAAATTTGAAATTGTGATTATCCATAGTTTAATATAAATTGAATATACAGTATATATATGAGAATGTTTGTTCGCTATACACGCCTAAATCGTTCGATCAATTGCGTATGAAACTAGATAGTTTCGTCTACATACCATTAACTTAGATAATTTCGAACATCGCACCCCAAAATATCTATTGGATTTAGTTAAATCAATTAATTTTTATCTCAATTCGATTTGCTGGTTTACACGTAGCGCCATCTATTAACAAAAAATTAACAAAATGTATTTATCTAACTTCGTTCTCGGGAAAATTTTGAATCGAAGTAACATGACATCCATTCCGAACTTGAAGTTCCTATATAGTTTTCCTATAAAGAACACATTTAAAATACAAAATGTTTTGGAATATTGAGCTATTTGAATCCAAAGAATGAATTACAGTAATATTACTAATCAGTAATACAATTTGAAATAATAAAATAAGTAGAAAAGCATTTGTTAAAGGTTGAAATCGTTCGTTATGGTTAATAAATAATTTTCAGTGAGATAAGGTGTTTTTGCATAGGTACAGTCAACCCCCCTATAACACTGTTGATAATTCCGTTTTATGTGAATTCCATGTTGTACGAGTCACTTAGATTTTACAAATACGTGTGCCGGGTTGTGAATGGATTACGTATTTGTAAAATCTAAGTGACTCGTACAACATGGAATTCATATAAAACGAAATTTCAACAGTGTTATAGGGGGTCGACTGTATAACAAAAGCAATTATTCTCACAGTTTTACAAGATTTTTTTATTTAAACAAGTCATACGAAGTCTTTCAGACATTAAGGTTAGTAACTCCATCATGTGCAAAGCCATCACAACCTGTCTAACACGGATCACATTTCAAATATTAATAGTAGACCAGTATTAATTAGTAGTGATTTATGACTACTTTTGCTGGAAATACGTCCCGAATTTCTATCGGACCAGCGGTATGGTGGCATTCGAATAGGAAAATTACATAATACAAGGTTACTGGCGAGTCCAAATAAGATTTAAATTATTTTCGACGGTGCCGAGTTTAAATATCTGGTCCGTTAGTCGAGAAATTTCATTCGTTGTCAGGTTACCATTTGATATTTGGCTGTGAATGTTTAAGTTATGGCAATACAACACTTGGGCGATCTGCCTAGGAGGGTGCCTTCTGGGAAGTTTTTTAAGTGAAACTGGCCCCTTATTTAAGCGTTACGGACGTCGAGAAAACCCGGTAAACTATACGTGGTCAGCCCGTCCGAGCGAGGCGCGAACCCACGACCAAACTCCCAGTGTTCAGGGTACGAAGACTGCTTGACTACTGGTGGGCTCGGATGTGAATGATACAGTTTCTTAGAGGTAAAATTCGTAGTTATATAAATAAAATACTATAATATAATAAAATATAAGAGTTAGAAGTACGAAAGAATCTAATAATCATAATGTTTATTGTTATTTATTTTTTATCTGAGCAACGCCTGGCT
>NW_019385393.1:0-2529 GCF_000671375.1 Centruroides sculpturatus
TTTAAAAATTATTTGTAATTTTAATTTAATAGACATCTGAAATTAATTTTGTGATTAATATGTGTCATATCACTACTAATAACGTGTCCCAGTGAAAATACAACAGAAGATGAATGTCATCTCTAAAAGAGATCGATAGAAACGAAAGGAAATCTTTCCTTAAATGCGGTTCAAAACACCATCAGGAAAGGGAGATTTTGGCAAGCGGAATGATATGAAGGATGCGAGAAGAAGACAGATATGTCTTCTTTTCATATCCTTCATATCGTTCGACATATCTTTTGACAGAACTAGCAATTCAAAACTGGAAGAGAGAAGTATCGAGAATGGAAGTTAAAACCTTCTAAGAGAATCTCCATATTTTAGACAATGCAAAAATTAAATCGAAATTCGATCGTTGTCAGTGATTGGAAAATCTGAGGAAATTTTAGTTAAAAGTTTACAGAGAATAAGATGACTGATCTCGATGAAACAATGAAAATTTTGGATCAGAAATTAGTTTAAGAATGTAAGACACAGTCACGAATTTAATTGTAAAACTTAAACATCACATGATCGAGACGATTTGGAGAACCTTGGATTACAACCGAATTACATTAACTTTGTATTTTTGTACGTTTTGAACTAGTTTTGAGATATAATCTGACGAGAAGTGTTTGAGAAAAAATTTCACTCATTCTGGATATATCCAGTTACAGTTTCAGACAACAATCAACAAAAGAAAAGACCAAACTGTAATCGAATAAAACAAAAACCAAACCATAATCGAATAAAACAAAACCTCAGTTACTATATTAAAAAAACTTGCCAAAACATACAGTTAAACAAGCTATTTAATTCTCTTTAATTTAAAAGAATAAAATTACATTGACGTTGCTTCACCATTTCTGTTAGAAAAATTGTTATCAGGGTTCGAACACTATTGTGAGATTAGCAGTGGATCACTGGTAAATCGCCAAATGACTACTTACTCTGCACAGGCTGGTAAAACTCGATCTCAGGGTCGTTGGATGGCTAGGAGGGCAAATCGAGTGGAGAGTGCGTCGGTAAGTCGACAAGCATCCATAAGTGACAGGAAAAATAACAAACGTTTATTGAATGGCTAAGCTATGATACATAAGGCGATAACAATATCAACTGCTAAATGCGGTCAGATAAATTAAAATATAAATACGGATAACATAAGTTCACTATATTCTAAAGCAGTGTTTCTCAACCTCTAACGAATTGTCGCCTTCTTCAACGTAGTATCGTCCCCCTTCAATAAAACCGTTACCTATTATCGCCCCCTTCACTTAAAAATTCTGATGCCCATGACCAAGACTAACGCCAAATTCGTACTGCATTGAATAGACTAGTGACTATTATAATGTTATTTGTTTAATTAATTATTGTACGATATAACGAATAAAATATCTAATTATTCTTTATATAATGTTTTACTATATAGCCCAGAAAATTGTTTTTCGTCCCCAATATATAAATTGTTACTAATCGCCCCCTCAACNATAACGAATAAAATATCTAATTATTCTTTATATAATGTTTTACTATATAGCCCAGAAAATTGTTTTTCGTCCCCAATATATAAATTGTTACTAATAGCCCCCTCAACATGGAAAAACGCCCACATAAAGCAATATCGCCCTTGTTCTAAAAGGACGCACTAATAGCTCTAACGGCTAGTCGAGAGAGAGTTCTCAAGCTCTAAAACAATAAAAATAATTAAATGCAGACATAACAATCCCGCGTTCGACGACTATGTACCTTAATAGAAAGTTCTGTC
This sequence comes from Centruroides sculpturatus, assembly GCF_000671375.1. Classification (NCBI taxonomy): domain Eukaryota; kingdom Metazoa; phylum Arthropoda; class Arachnida; order Scorpiones; family Buthidae; genus Centruroides; species Centruroides sculpturatus. The sequence goes on from NW_019385393.1 coordinate 1,787, forward strand.
GATTCGGCGTATGGAGACAAAACGCACAGTTACAAGTATACTCCCGAAAGATCGCCCCCGAGCTTCCGGAGATTCGAGCTTATATATCATTCGCGTGGGAAAATTGTCACGTGATTGACTTTTGTGGACGATGAGGGTGCATTCTTCACACCTAACTGTAAACTTTCCAGTTAGTTGTTATACAATCGGTGAAATCCCATCTAGTTCAAATTTTCAGGGTTTTTCCGAAAATGTTTACAATTATTAAAATATTCGAATTTTTAAGAGTCCTGCAAAAATTCGCGGGCTCACACTATTGTTTTATTATTGAATTATATTATACAGTATTTTATTTCTGGTATTATTTAGTGTATAGAATTTATAAACAATATTCAATATAATAAATATTTTAAATACCACTTGTGTAATTTAAATTTTACATCTTTACAGAAATCTTTTCTTCAGAATAAGAAAAGCTATATTGAACACTTGTTATAAAGTATATATACTACATAAAAACGGAAGAATGAAGATCACTTGTATGAGCGATTCATTGTCCTTTCTATTTCATAAATTGGGAAGAATTATTGCAAGACATCCCTTTTACTTCTTCATTCCACCTGTGCTTCTATCAGTTTTACTTTCGGTAGGGTTACTTAAACTCATAACCATAGAAACTGTGGATTATCTAGTGCAGTCTGATAGAGGAGAAACCTTTGAAAATAAACAATTTATTAACAAGATGTTTCCCATGAACACATCCG
>NW_019385393.1:4302-32304 GCF_000671375.1 Centruroides sculpturatus
ACTCTTACGGTATGCTAAAAAAGTTAAAATTTCCTCTTCAAATTGATCCCTTGACTTATACATACGAATTGTGGGCAATTAACTTCGGCGGAGTAAAATATGATGTGGACGGATATGTTCAGGAAGTAGAATATATAAGACTTATGTATCCCGTTGACGAATCGAATTTCTCTAAAAGACACTGGATTCGTGAATGGCGAAAAGCGTTTTTGCGGAATGTCAACAAATTGGATTTTCATTCGATCGAGATATATCCGTGTCCTTTCTTGGTTTCTGAATTAGATGTGAAAAACCTTGCTGATGAAATTACACCGTTGATGAGTGTCGCTGTTATTGTTGTAACAATTTTCTGTGCAATGTCGTATACGACAAACAGTTGGGTAAAGAGTAAACCTTGGATGGGAATTGCTGCAGTTGTGTCTGCTGGATTAGCAGTGGTTTCTTCTTTCGGTTTGATGGGTGCGTGTGGTATTGAAAATGTCAACTCTAATATTCTGTTGCCGTTTCTAATTTTCGGTAAGTGAAAATCCTGAAGTGTAGACTAATAAAAAATAATTATTTGTAAAGTTTTAGAAAGAACAGTGAAAATTACGGTATAAAAAGTCTTTATAATACGGTAATTTCTTGACTTTTTTATTTACTTGGGTTGATAAAAATAATCTATAGTTTTTATAATTTATTTTTTTGAAGTTCAGCAATTTGCTTTTAATTGTTGATCACTTCGAATCACATACCTCTGTTTTGTTACTAACAAAACTTATAGATAGTTGAAAGTCAACAACAAAAAAACTTACTTACAAAAACTTATTTTAGGTTCCTGCCACTAAGTAATCAAAGAAAGGCTCGAATTTTTATTATTATTACTGTGTCTGACATTATTATCGAATACCGTCAAATACCGGTAAAAGCTACACTTTGCTATATTATTGGAAATACTTATTGCGAAAGGTAACACAATACAAAAGACAACACAACAAGCTATTTTTCACGCCAATTTCTCGAAATTGAAAACCTTTTGCTAAATGCGTGCAACATGAATGAGATAAATTTTGCAATATTTCCTTTTACTTTATAAACTTAATTTACTTTTGTTCTATTATTTAACATTTGCGCTTATACATTTGTGCTGGTTTAAATATTAGACGCTTATTCGAATCAGACAAAAATTCCAATCCCGACGCTTGTTTGATGAAAGTCAGTATTTTTTAAGATATAAAGCATTTGGTTTATTAAGACAGACAGACAGACAGACAGACAAAATAAACTTTATTATGCCCGACACCGCTAGGCACAGTCGGGATGAATATATACAGTGTGTACATAGAGGTGACATGCCGAGCAGGAAAACCGACAGTGAGCGTAAAAGAAAAGAAATCAAAATACACGTAGATATAAAATCCTGATGTCAGGAGTCATGCGGTAAATAAAAGTGAGGAAAAACGTTTATCAATGTATTAATGTTCTGTTAAAGTAAAGCTTGACCATCCTTTGAAAAAGGGAAAAGTACTTTTTACTCGACACTAAAACTTCCAGCTTACACGGCCAATTGAGATTATCTTCTTCCACGTAAAGTTTGAGCTCGTTCCTTATGTCCTCCAGCAGTGGGCAAGACAAAAGATAATGCCTTACTCCATCACGCACATCGCAGTTTGGACAGCAGTCAGTTTAGCTGTGTAGAAACTGATGTAAGTATACATTGAATCTACCATGTTCTGAGAGCAGCTGTGACATCTGGTGTTGAGGGTGGACCCATTTCAAGCTGAGGCGTCTTGCTACGTCTGGGTAGAACTGCCGGGAAATGTGCTGCTCTGGGATACGCTCCCATTCTTGTTGCCACGCTATGATTGTATGCTGCCAGAGGAGCTGCTTTAACCTGGAGACCGGTAAATGGCTGTACACTGGGTTGATGTCCCTGAAGGAGGTAGCCACACGTGCGAGGAAGTCTGCACGTTCNTTAAAGGTTTTAACTTTGAAATGTTAACATATTGTTTATTCGGCTTTTTTTGAAAATAATTTATTTAATAATTTTCAAAAATGCTTGTTCTACACTTACCATTCTTTTGCGATATACGGTTTGAAAATCACTAATCTGTGAGAACTTGGAGGGTGAAAACAGTTTAAGAGTTAAAATGATTTTTAAAATTTTGTAAACAATCAAATAAATTTTGTAAATTGAAAGAAAAAGAAAATTTTATTTGTTTTCAACTTTTCCTTTGTTTCCTGTGATTCAGGAAATGTTGATTGTTCCTGCTAAAAATTAAAATTTAGCAAAGAATGACAACTTGGGAACAAGTTCGATTGGTCTACATTTTCTAAGAAAAGGTGGAATCACTCTCTATTTTTGCTTGTGAACATGGTCAACATGCTGTTTGCCATATAGGGCGTAAGACACAGCCCCTTCAGTAGTTTCTGCCTTATCTGAATATACGGACTCTCTGAAAGAAAAATGTAACAAGAAGAAATGTTCTCATGATATTCCCAGGTAGTATAAAAATTTATGAAATCTCTCTCGTTCAGTGATAGTACCCTGAAATATTTAGATAGTTGTTAGCTTCATTATAGTGAAGTCTTAGATTAGCTTAAACTTATATTGTACCGTAGGTACTATATATATGCTATGTATATGTTGTAGTTTAACCAGATTTGATACAAATAAATATAGTTAGTTTGTTCATTAAATTTGATTCGATTTCCATTTCTCTTAATCAGCACGACTCTCTGCCACTCGAGGTTATCCTTCATTTCCTCTCAGTCAGATTATTTAAATATAAAATAGATCGTTTTTTATGGCGAGTTAGAACACGATAGAAAATAATCATTTTAACTGATGTCAGGACTTGACTATAGGTGAAAGGACCTTACTGTTTTACTTAGCATTTTTAGACTTTTCACTTACTTAGAGAGATCCTACCTATATAATAGTAAGCAGAGTATAACAGATCTTGTTCTCACAGGATTATTTACATTGATTCTATCGATTCTTTTGAAATTAAGTAGTTTTTTGAGGATAGGATATCCTTTGAAAACAAGTTGTTCTCCGAAGACAAGTTGTCCGTCGTAGACAGGTTGCGTGTCTAGTATTTTACATTTGATAAATTTATCTAGAGATACAGAAGTTAAAGAAAAAGTAGAAGATGTAAGCCAAGTGCAATCCTGCAGAGACAAATCCAGTCACATTAAGTGGCTGAGACAGAATAGTATCATTGCTTCCTACATTTTCGGGAGACCTCGACAGGTTCAGCGTGACAGATTTCTTCACTTTTTAGCAGATCTAACAAGAATAACAATATGAACCAAAGCGCAAAGACAAGCCATAGCCAGACTCAAGCTAAAAGGGATTGAACGACAATTTTCTTACAANAACATGGAAAAACGCCCACATGGGGCGATATCGCACCTGTTGAAAAACACTGTTCTAAAGGGACGCACTAATAGCTCTAACGGCTAGTCGAAAGAGAGTTCTCAAGCTCTAAAACAATAAAAATAATTCAATGCAGATATAACAAGTTCGACGAATACGTTCCTTAATGGAAAGTTCTGTCGTATGTCCTTTCAATTTGGCGTATGGAGACAAAACGCACAGTTACAAGTATACTCCCGAGAGATCGCCCCCGAGCTTCTGGAGATTCGAGCTTTTATATCATTCGCGTGGGAAAACTGTCACGTGATTGACTTTTGTTGACGATGAGGGTGCATTCTTCACACCTAACTAAACTTTTCCAGCTAGTTGTTATACAATCGGTGAAATCCGATCTAGTTCAAATTCTTCGGGGTTTTTCCCAGTGCTGTGCGATGTCTATAATTTTAACATCGATGTCAAACATCGATGTTTGCCTAAACATCGATGCTAAATTTCGATGTCGGATTTCACATCGATGTTTGATCGATGCCCATTGGAACAACGATGTTTAATCAAGATAAACTCACACAATTAAAAAAAAAACAAAACTTAATTTTATTTTCAACTTGTATAGTTCAATTACAGTTTCAATGCATACAGTTTTTCAATTGATAATGAATTTAAAACTAGAAGTTTGCGTACATTCCTTAGCTTTAAAGAACTCCGCTTTTTGTTGATAGTATTTCCAGCTTTGGATAATAATCTTTCTGCTGGAACTGAAGTGGCAGGAATGCAAAGCCACACTTCATGGCAAGTTCACATAAATTATAGTTTAAAAATTTCATGGATTTCCACACACCCAAAGCATTACTATTGTGAGGCACAATAGGGTCATCTAAAAAGTTTTAAAATTTGAATTTAAAGTTGCATTTGTGTTAACATTTCTATCTTAATATCAATTTTTCTGGATGACCAATGATCATCATTTTCAAGTTTATTTTCTGCATTATTGTGAAAACTTATTTGAGCCTTAGCAGAGGGAAATTTACAAAGTTCTGCATTTACACATTTAATTGCATTTGCACAACATGCTGGACTTTTAAAATCTAACCTTTTGAACCTTGGGTCTAGTAATGTGGAAACACAATATACTAACTTCGTCTCAGTGGATTTAAAACGGAAATCAAGATTACTAAGCAACTTCTTTCCCACATTTGTTTCTGTAGAAACCTTGCAAAGTGCATTAAACATTAACCGTAAAAATGGGATAATTTTACTGATGGTAGCGTGAGTTTCTGCTGAAATTTCATTAGTTACTTTATAAAAAGGTTTTAGTACTTTAAGCTCATCATTCAAAGCACTTAATTCTCTACCAGAGAGCATGTCGGGTGCCCCTGAAAACTTTTGCAATGTTAGTGTAACAAAATTTTTTAATAGTAGAAATCTCTCAATCATCAAGAAATACGAATTCCATCGAGTCTCAACATGCTAAATTAATTTTAATGTCACAGAACCTTTTTCATTTTGCGATGAGTCAGAGTAAACAGACTAACATAGCAGAGTTGAGGATGAGTTTCAATGAGTGTGAGTTCGTTCACTGTTAAAATAGTGTAAATTTGTAAACATATTTGCAAGAACTTTGTTTCATCGCAATTTCTACGAAATTCCCGGACTGTCCGAGTGAAAACCGAACAGGTGGTAACACTAGGTACAAAGAATGAACTGCATGCATCGATGAATGAAAATTCACATATTGCTAACATCGATTCAGGATCGATGTTTCAAAAACATCGGAAGTTCGATGCATCGACGAACAAAAACATCGATGTATCGATGTGGCATCGATGCATCGCACAGCACTAGTTTTTCCGATGATGTTTACAATTATTAGAAAATTCGAATTTTTAATTGTCCCGCAAAAATTCGCGGGCTCACACTATTGTTTTTTTATTGCATTATATTATACAGTATTTTATTTCTGGTATTATTTGGTGTATAGAATTTATAAACAAAATTACATATTATAAATATTTAAATACCATTTGTATAATTGAATTTTTTACAACTTTTCAGAAATTTTTTCTTCAGAATAAGAAGCGCAATATCGAGCACTTACTATAAAATATATATACGACATAAGTACAGAAAAATGAAAATAACATGTATGAGCGATTCATTGTCCTTTCTATTTTATAAATTGGGAAGAATTATTGCAAGACATCCCTTTTACTTCTTCATTCCACCTGNATTGTAAATATTGTACTGTACAGTAAATAAGCAGCTGATTACGCCTACAGTATTTTTAGTGCAAATACAGGATTGTGTATCAATTGTGTAAATTAATTTTTTACATTTTTACAGAAATATTTTCTTCAGAATAAGAAGAGCTATATCAAACACTTGTTATAAAGTATATATACTACATAAGAACGGAAAAATGAAGATTACTTGTATGAGCGATTCATTGTCCTTTCTATTTCATAAATTGGGAAGAATTATTGCAAGACATCCCTTTTACTTCTTCATTCCACCTGTGCTTCTATCAGTTTTACTTTCGGTAGGGTTACTTAAACTCATAACCATAGAAACTGTGGATTATCTAGTGCAGTCTGATAGAGGAGAAACCTTTCAAAATAAACAATTTATTAACAAGATGTTTCCCATGAACACATCCGAATTCTACGATCTCATGAGAATGACAGATCGTCCACAAGCTCCAATGCTTTACATTAAAAATAAATACGGAAACAATTTAATACAAAAAGACACTTTACTCGATATACAAATCCTGGATGAAATAATTAAAAACATAACGATTATTGTAGATGGAAAAGTAGTAAATTATAGAAACATATGTGGCATAATTAACGAGCAGTGCATGGAAAACCCGATAATAAAGATATTACCAAAGGTGGATGAATTACTTTCAGGAAAAAAAAAGTTAAAATTTCCTCTTCAAATTGATTCCTTGACTTATACATACGAACTGTGGGCAATTAACTTCGGCGGAGTAAAATATGATGTAAACGGATATATTCAGGAAGTAGAATATATGAGACTTATGTATCCCGTTGACGAATCGAATTTCTCTAAAAGACACTGGATTCGTGAATGGCGAAAAGCGTTTTTGCGGAATGTCAACGAATTGGATTTTCATTCGATCGGGATATATCCGTGTCCCTTCTTAGTTTCTGAATTAGACGTGAAAAACCTTGCTGATAAAATTACACCGTTGATGAGTGTCGCAGTTATTGTTGTAACAATTTTCTGTGCAATATCGTATACGACAAACAGTTGGGTAAAGAGTAAACCTTGGATGGGAATTGCTGCAGTTGTGTCTGCTGGATTAGCAATGGTTTCTTCTTTCGGTTTGATGGGTGCGTGTAAAATTGAAAATGTCAACACTAATATTATGTTGCCGTTCCTAATTTTCGGTAAGTGAAAATTCTGAAGTGTAGACTAATATAAAATAATTATTTGTAAAGTTTTAGAAAGAACAGTGAAAATTACGGTATAAAAAGTTTTTATAATACGGTAATTTCTTGACTTTTTTTATTCACTTGGGTTGATAAAAATAATTTGTAGTTTATTTTTTTCAAGTTCCGCAAGGTGCTTCTAATTGTTGATCACTTCGAATTACATACCTCTGTTTTGTTACTAACGAAACTTATAGATTGTTGAAAGACAAAAACATAAGAACTTACAAAAACTTACTTTAGGTTCCTTCCATTAAGTAATCAAAGAAAGGCTCAAATTTTTATTATTAATACTGTGTCCTACATTATTATCGAATACCGTCAAATACCGGTGAAAGCTATACTTTGTTATATTACTGGAAATACTTATTGCGAAAAGTAACACAATACAAAAGACAACACAACAAGCTATTTTTCACGCCAATTTTTCGAAATTGAAAACCTTTTGCTAAATGCGTGCAACATGAATGGGATAAATTTTGCAATATTTCCTTTTAATTTATAAACTTAATTTACCCTTGTTCTATTATTTAACATTTGCGCTTATACATTTGTGCTGGTTTAAATATTAGACGCTTATTCGAATCAGACAAAAATTTCAATCCCGACGCTTGTTTGATGAAAGTCAGTATTTTTCAAGATATAAAGCATTAGGTTTATTACGGTTCGATCGATGATAAATATTACTATACTTGAAAAATAAAGCAGTATTTTATGTCATTCCTGTGTACATAGGTTTATTTACTTACGCCATTACTTAATTTCTTGACTATAGAAAGTAAAATCTATAAGTTCAATGTACTGAAGTACGTGAAAACATTCTTTGAGATATGTAAAAAAAAAAATAATATTCAGGTTAACAGGACTCATGCAAAATATTCAATGGAGATTTTACGAAAGAAAAAATAATCAAATGATAATTAAATAATAATTTAAAAAAATTTTTGAAATTACTTACAAATATATAAAATTTTTTATATAGTTTTGACAGTGTTGTAGAAATTTTGAACAAATGTTTCATATTGCAATATTTCATACATTTTATGAAACATTAAAATAGTAGTTTTATATCATTTCTAGCTACAGAGATTGACGACGCCTTCGTGATAGTAGCAAATTGGAGAATTACAGATGTTGAAGAAAGCGTGGAAGAACGAATGGGGAAAACTTATTCCAAATCTGCAGTTTCTATTACCATAACAACTTTAACAAATATTTTATCTTTCTGCATAGCGATGACTGCAGAGTTTCCTGCTGTGAGGATCTTCTGTTATTACGCTACGACTTGCGTGTGCTTTACTTATTTGTATCAGATTACGTTTTTTGGATCGTGCTTAGCACTAAGTGGATACAGAGAAGAACGTCGTCTTAATGCATTTACCTTTAGAGTTACAAAAGGTAAGACATTTTAATGTTCTTTACCACATAACTTATAAAAATTTTTGGATTTCTTAATTATAGTTTGCGTAATATAACTTCAATCGTTATTGTACAATATCAGATTTACAATAAGTTGATCTAGCAATATATTGTCATCTATAACCTACAAAATGAAAATAAAGTAACGTTTTCCATTACGCCTATTATTTATAGCAAAACAATTAATTAGAAATAAAATTTAGTGATATTTTCTTTTCGATGTATCATCAAAATATACTTATCAATTACGTCGGATTTTAATAGTTTTTAACTAAAGGAAATCTTTATTCAAATTATGCATTTAATAAATGTATGTGTGTTTTTATTATTTCTTTTTGCTATTGATAAAATGTTTAATTTTCACAATATTTTATTTACAGAAAGCTCCAACGAGCACGATTTAGAAGAGAAAAACGAATTCGTTTTTATGAAGTTCTTCAGAGATTATGTCGCCGAAATTCTTTCTCGTCCTTTTGTCAAACTGGTCGTTATTTTATTATACATAATTAATCTTTCAATAGGTATTTGGGGAGTAACATTTTTACAAGAAGGCATCAACTTTTCTACACTTTATCCAACACATTCGAAAGTAGCAAAAGCATATCAAATATATTACCAATATTTCACGGAATTTGCGCATCCTGTTCAAATTGTCATCAACACAACATTAGATTATTCCCAAGTAGACGTTCAGAAATCGATAGAAAATTTAATGACGAAATTTCAATCCCACCCAAACGTCGCCGGTTCGGAATTCGAAGTTTCCTGGTTGAAATATTACAAAGAGTTTCAGAATCATCCGGTATCGACATTTTCCATGAGTATTTACGATATGACACAAAAACAAGATTTTATTGACGGACTTCTCCATGTGTTTTTGAGACTTAAAGCAGCCAAACAATTTTCGACTGACATAAACTTTAATAACAATTACACAGATATTATCCGAAGTCGTTTTTTTGTTTTAACGAAAAATATGTTTGAGAAAGATATTGATAGTACCGTATTAACCGATCTAAAAAAAATAGCAAAAGAATCTGATATACCAATTATTGTCCATTCTTGTTTTTTTCCTATGGTAGAACAAATTGTTATTACCAAACAAATTACTCTTCAGTTATTTTGGATAACATCTCTGTTAGTATTTATTGTTTTTGTTTCATTTGTTCCGCACGTTATTTGCGCATTAGTTGTTGCATTCTCGGTTGTTTCAATAATTGTCGAAACAATTGGATTCATGTCAATCTGGGGTGTCAATCTTGACGTCTTTTCCATGATGGTTATGATACTTTGTAACGGATTTTGTATTAATTATCCGGCTCACGTGTGTTATGCGTTTTTGACTTCTTCGCATTCTGGAGCCAAAGATAAGCTGAAGGAATCACTTTATCACGTTGGGTTTCCTATATTCCAAGGTTCGCTGTCTGCAATTTTCGTAATATTAGTATTTCTATATATCAATATGTACATATACACAACGTTCGTAATAATCGTTACTATTATATCTTTAGAAACGTTGGTCCATGCCGTGTTTTTTATTCCCGTATTTCTTAGTATAGTGGCCTTTCCATTTAAGAAAAAAAGTGAGTCTAATTCTGCTGAAACAGAATACGATATTATTCGTAGTTTTAAGAGTTAGAAGTGAAAGTATGAGCATGTATTGTTATAAATTTCAACTAATATGTGAAAAGTGGGGCCAATGGATCTATTATAACGTTTTTCGAAACTTTCGAATAATGCATATAGAAATGTGGAATTTGGTTGAGTAGCAGAGAGTCATAGTGTGTTTTTTTTATGTTAATGTTTTTCGATTGAAGCGTGGGTACTCATACATATGAAGAATTCAACAGGTCAGCTAATAAACTGTTGTAGCATTACAACTTATAATAACTGGAATTGACACCATAAAAATTTCGCTTGACATTTATAAGTCTAAATTTCTGAACACTGCGCAATATATTCTTTATGTTTTGTGACAAACTACAGGCACGTTACAGAACACCATAAGCTATCTTCTGGTTAAAATGTAAACTTTTCAACAATGATATGTTCAGGAACAGATGGATAGATATTCAAGGGGCAATAGGTCCCTGACTTTATAATGCTGTTAGTGGGATGCAGCGCGAACATTCTTTACGTATTCAAATGTCCAATATATATTAATGAAACTTAAGTTAANATAAGAAATTCTATTTGTATTTATTTATTTTTGATACTACCCGCTTTGTGACTACTAATTTAAGTCGTTAATCGAACTTACTATGATTTAGGTCTTCTAGAGGAACTTTCGACACGTTTGGAAGAGGCAATCCATCGTGCTGGTCCCTAAAACGATCAGCTGATTCATATTATTCGGCCGTCATGCTATTTTACTTACCACGAATTATATTAAAATATTTATATAAAATCTTACATAAGTTAATTTAGAAAAATGAAGAAGATAAACATGGAAATTGTCAACTACCGAAAGTATGTATCCAAATTTGCATAAATTACCTTTCATTATATAAAATACTAGCTGTTACCCGCTACTTCGCCCGCGGAGGTTTTGCAAGCAAACCCCATTTACATTCAATATTTCAATACCCATAGTAATTGTTATATGACACCTACCGCTGAGAATGACGAGAATTGCCGAGAATCAAACGAGCTACTTTCAATTTGATCAATTTTCTGGAACGTTTACAATCGTTCTATAATCGAACCAATATACAATAACATATTCGAATCTAAAACGGTTCGAACATTTTTAAAATCGAAATAGATAAAAATATTTATAACAATGTTTGAATAGTTGTCAATTTAATACACCCAAGTACTCGATGAAGACTTAAACCTTTCCCTCTCCCCCCGCGAGGGAATTTCGAAAAATCCCTTCTTGGTGTGCGTTTTCATGACGTACCCTAATTGTGTACCAAATTTCATTTCTTTAGGTTCAGCGGTTTGCTCTGGGCGATGATGAATCAGTGACTCAGTCAGTCAGTCAAGACAAGTAATTTTATACATTTAGATAGAATGTTTAAATGAAATTCTAATAATTTTAATATCAAATATAATTGGACACTCTAAAGAAAATATTTGATAATTCTGGACTTAGTTTTCTCTGGACATTACAGGAACGAAATATATAGAAAGGTACTGTAGTTGCCGATAATTATAAAATCTTATTGTGAACACAGTATACAGAGGGATTGGTGTGAAACAGAACACAATGTTCATTGTAAATTATATTTTTCTATTAAGTCTTATTTTTACACAGAATGGTATCTTAAACCAAATATTAATTACTTTGTTAAATGTACTGTAATACAATGAAAATATTTGATAATTCTGGACTTAGTTTTCTCTGGACATTACAGGAACGAAACGTATAGAAAGGTACTGTAGTTGCCGATAATTATAAAATCTTATTGTTAACACAGTATACAGAGGGATTGGTGTGAGGCAGAACACAATGTTCATTATTAAGTCTTATTTTTACACAGAATGGTATCTTAAATGAAATATTAATTACTTTGTTAAATGTACTGTAATACAATTAAGATTTAATCGAAGTTCTATACTATTATTTAATAAGAAAATCTACATTAATCTTAAGAAAAAATGTCCATATTGTACTATAAGTCAAGATAGGACTTGGAAACATCATTTTTGTAACAGATATAATGATTGTAGACAATAATGATATGATATATCTCAACTTTTACGATAGGAAGATATTATTGCTTTAACGAACAAATCGGATAACGAACACCTCACAGAAAAACACAAGAAGTACCGTAAAGTAATAAATACCGATTGGTCTTCTCTTGTCTTTAAGCAACAATTCAAAACTTTTCGGAGCGTGGGAGACGTCGACATCGACGCTAAACCCGGTATACACTGATCGGATAGTATTCCTCTGAACTTTGAAACTCTCACTCGTAATTCCAGCCTTTTACTTTTCTGACAGAAACAATTCTTTTATTCTTTTATAGTATTAGCGAGACTGTCGGGCGGCACTCGTTAAGTTTTGTGTCGGGTTTTATTTTCGAAAGGTGAGACCTGAAATGGATCTGACGACAGAAGGACACGAAGAAAGTCGGCGAGATATGTTTTCTTCTGAAAAAAGAGAATTAATACCGATATCTGCTACTAAAGGTCTTGTTAAGAATTTCATTTCTTAACAAATCACTTGTTTTAATTTATGGTATCGTTGCCAAAAGACGTTTTTTAAACTAATTCACATTTTTTTACACGGGTGAAGCCATAAATAAAAATTCGTGTATGTCAGTGAAGTTTTGTGTATTTATGGACTATCAATAAGGGCTGAAACGATAGAGAGGTAAGACAAAATACAAATTGTATTCTTCAAAATGTTTTTACTGTCTAAATTACGGTCGGCCATTTTTAACAATGCATTCTTGTATACTTTATCCTTGTTTTTTCTTGTACATATTCAACCATTATAAATACGACATAATTATTTCTAATATCCTTGTACATCGTACACTTAACGAATGCTTAACAAAAAAAAAAATTCAACACAAACTGCAAAAAAAAAATTAAATTAAATTAAATTAAATTTTATTTACAATGATTAGTTTAAACTATTCAAACATAAAATTAAATGTAAATTAATTATAAGTAAAATTAACAAAATCAAATAACAAATTCTATGAAAGAATTGCTTTTGAATATATTCATTGATCAGTCAAGTCTGGACTAATTCTGGCCACGGGACACCATCAAAATACATGTGTTTACTGATGCCCGTTTCCGAAAGACTTTTATTTGAATCCTAAAATGATCAAGAAAAATGATTAGCTGCGGTAATATTACTCGAGAAATATTTTTATCTCTAAGTAAATGCAATAAAATAAGAAGTAATAAATCAATAGCAAAAAATTATTTAACACGATTAAATAATTGCAAATACATTCAGAACTTATTATAGAAAAAGCGTTAATTTGTGTTGATAAACGAACGAACGTTTCTCTTATTAACTGTATAAAAGTTATGAAATTTTCTGAAACGAAACCAAAATTCTTTTGGGTTTCGTTCAAACTGACAGAAAGAAAATTAATCAATAAAAATTTTCTAGTTCGACAGAAAATAGGATATTGTATTATGCACTACTTACTGTGCAGAGACCGAAATCGATTAACTGTGTTCCTTTGGTCTTATCAAGCATGATGTTACTGAAGCTTATGTCTCTATGAATTATTCCTGTCGTAGATAAAAAGAAATTTTATGATACGCTCCTATTAGTTGACGAAACGAATGAATAAATAGATTTATAAAGTCATCCTTATTATGAATAAACATAATGGCCGAGGCTACTTGCGAAGCAATCAATTTGGCTTGGATTTCTAGAAAGCGTCCATTAGTTTATAAATAATTAGCCAAGTCCTGTCCCTCTACGTAGTCCAAGACGAAACAGAAACTAAAATAGAGAATTATTACTTTATACAACCATAAAGTGTTAGCAATTATTCGAATGTAAAATTTACCTCGTATTTGTTTTGAAACAACCAAATATTCTGTAAGTTTCTTTAAGCAGAATTCTGTAAGCAAAAATTCTATAAGCAAAAATTTTGTAAGCATAATTCTGTAAATTTTCCCTTTTTCTTGGGTTTCGTTTCTTGGAATTGTGCCTCCTTTTTCTTAAAAGGGTTACTCTTCGGTTCAAGAAACTTGTCGTCAATCTAAGAAAAGTGAAAAACAAAAATCGTTGTGGCATTTGGCATTATCGGAAGATTATTTATAAAATCATATGAAATCGTTATTAATTCAATCTTAGTAAGAAATAACTTTGATTTTCGTAGAGAGAGTAATGACTTACATTTATGGGATAATCTTTATCTTGCTGACCATTTAGTTCAGCTTTTTCTTCTCTCCCGTAAAGAAATTTGATTATTTCGTAATTGGTATTAAATAAATCGCAATTATAAATGTAATTTATGACGGAATTTACTTTTTTCTCTTCTCTTTCTCACTCCACATTCGCAAAAAAAACTTTTGAACAGAGCGCATCTTTTTCGCAAAGCTATTTAAACATTAGAATATTGTCAAATGCGGCGTATTGTTGTAGTTCTTTGTTTTGAAATTACATTTCGTATTAAATGACGTGATGAAATATCTCAACTTTTATTTCCGGTATGAAAATGAACTTTTTGAAGAATTATTTACGAAATATTATCGTTTTTTTTAAAGATTCATTTTTCTTGCATTGTTATTAATGAAAAAAGAAGGGATATTAATTATAATAAAATTTCATGAGTATTATTCCCGGAAAATGTCTAGAATAAACACTAATATAGATATTTTACATAAATTTTTAATTTCTTCGGATCCTCTCATTATACAAATTTTAGATCACTTGGTATGAAGAAAAATTACTAAAAGCAGCAAGTGTGACCGTAATACAAGATGACTGAGTAAAACTCCTAATGTGATTCCGATATGTAAATTTTTAGTTGATACGACGTGTAATTAAAAAATTTTTATTATAGAAATGAATTGCTCCACCCTACATGATCATGACCTGCTATAATCGTCGCATTATCCACCGTGCGACAGTCTTAGAATGGCATCCAAGCCAGGTTGTGGTTAATAGGCTTGGGGGGATCTCACCAATTACAAATTTATTAATTAAAAATCTTGAAAAAGAGAGAAAAGCAATCCACATTATACGGATTCTTTAACCCCCACAAACAGAAAAACCATGATTAATAAAAACGCAAGACTGTGTGTATATGTATTTTTAATATAACATATAAATAAACTTAGTAAATAAGTATGTATTTTTTTATTTTTGAGGGTCTCCAGAAGGAATTAATCAAATTCCCATAAAAACCTGTTAAATCGATAATTGGTTAACGAACAATTCGGATAGCCAACAAAGTCTTGGAACGGATTATGTTCGTTAACCGATCACCCACTGTATTATCATTCTCATATCTTTTTCCATTTTTCCGTTTCTTTTGTTCATTCATAATCGCTATTGTTGTCAGAAAGTATCTGAAGTTTCAAAGAAAATGGCCGATACTGTTTACGATTCTTCTCTTAATTATAATAAATACTGGACTGACCTTTGCATTTCGTTTCGTCTCTCATATTTATCAAGTTCTACCCAGATTTTCAGGATTCAATATGTTTTACGTAGATATTCCTTTTATTCTTACTATTTCTAGTGTGGCATTCACATATATTCACTTACTTTGGTGTTTAATCAATTAAGATTATGAATTTATGTGTTAAGCTACGTTTAGACAGGAGCACCTAACGTAACATAAGCGACGTAACGTGACATTGCAAAAATAAACAAATGAATACACCAAAAACAGAAAAGTGAGGTACTTTTCGTCCATTAGTTTGCATTTAACAAAATCCATTAGAAAACAAACAGTAAAAAATACTTTAAATTTTCTGTTACAACTGGATTTTCCGTGGTGTTTTTTACCAATAAAAACAACGTTTCAGTTTCTTTCCTTACACGCCGATAAATAAGGATGGATCCTGACAAATGGGTAAGATGAAACCCCAAAGACTCCAGGATTATTTACTCAGATTCGATCCATGGTCACCCAGAATGGCAGACTAATAGTTTAACCGCCTGTTTCATTTGAACGTAGAAAAGAATTTTCGAATCAAGTGAATTTTTAGCATTTATTGAAATATGAAATTAAAAACAGAATGCAATTTCTAATTATCTGAAATCAATTAATCCGTTGGACATGTTTTATTCTGATGGAATAATGTAACGTAACGCATAGACAATCTGCCAATCTGCCAAGGAGGGATACCTCACGGAAGGACTTTCTGTTGGAATCTTACCCCCTATTTACGTGTTAGATACGTGAAGAAAATCTATACAATTTCACGTAATCAGCCCGTTTTGTGAGGCTAGAACCTGCGACTGAATATTAATGGTTCTACCTGACTGCTTTTAAAGTTTTACTGAATTTTTATGAAAATTTAAAAATTTTCATTCGATTATAGTCGTTACTGCGATCTGCAATTATTTTTCACTTCAGTAAATTAAATAACTTACTACTTTTTTTTATTTTCAAAGAATGCACTTAACGCGAGAGTAAATTCAATATCGAAGAGTATTAAATCTATTGCCAACATTCCTCACATTTTACGATTGATTTTGCACTCAGTGTTATGAATTTCGAATGAAACGAATAAACTCGATGATACAATAAAAACTATTGATCATTTTTATTGCAATACACAAGTAACAATTGATTTATTTAGGAGAGTGTCATGTTACTGAGACAGGTTTGTGACAGACTTTCTCGTTTACAATTTCTGTGATTAAGTGATTTTCCAAAGGTAAAGACAACCCAACACATCTTTCAGAATTTTATTAATTGAATATGATAAACAGCATTATGATGGTGAAGAAAAATTCAGAATTCTTTCACAAAAATTCATTTTATAGAGAAACTTGGAGCCCATTACTTAAATCAATGAAGTATTCTGGATTAAATTTATGTAGAAGAAATATAACTAGATATGGCACCTTCATAATTATAGTAGGTAAATTATATCTGGTTTATTATACATATTTTCTCATCAAAATTTTGATTAATTATTTCTCAATCGGGAATTTATTATCCACTGTTTTCTACCAGATGTGCGCAATAATTACCTTCGTTTCCATCTACGTTTTCCATTATAAAAAGAATAAAATCTGTCGTAATCTATTGAAATTATTTAAAACGAAGACAGTACAAACGACGAATGGAGTAAATCGAAAATCAATTAGAATTAAAGTTATTTTTATCTGGATATGTTTAATTGTATATTGTATTTTGACTCTTATAACTGAATACGACATTAGAAGCAAGAAAAAACCAGATGATTCCTTAAGTCATATAGCAACACAAGTAAGCGAAGAGGTGCTTATAAATGGGTTATACTATGCTTTAATTTCCATCCCACAATTGTGGTTAATTCTGCTTTTCACTTGTATATGTAATGAGTTAGAAAGCGCATTCTTGCATTTAAGTAAAAGAATTAAAATGAATAGAAATAAATCTACAGAGATTATTTTTATTCTCAGAACATATCTGACTATCGTGAACATTTGTAATAAATTAGGAGCGGCTTATTCCTTATTGTTACTTCTCCTGACTAGTTTAATTTGTTTCATCCTGATCTTCAATTTCCATCTATTGTTAACCGCTCCACCGTTGAGATTACTTCAGTATGCAGTGATTTTTACTATAGAATCCGTCATTCCGTTCTTTTACTTTATTGATTTATGTGTATCGAGTTCAAGAATGACTGATGCTGCAAGAAACGTGTTAAATGACGTTTATATAGTGTCATTTGAGAGTAATTTCATGCGAAACATTACATTTCAATTTACTCTTCATGCCAATTGCGTGCAAGAATTGCCACGTTTTACAGCTTACGGATTTTTTCACGTAGACAAGAAGCTTATTGTTTCTATTTTAAGTACAATTGTGACGTATTCGCTCATTGTAAACCAGTTGTAAGAAGTTTCAGAGACCCTTCTTTGTACCGAATAATAATAATTTTATACTTATGACGTCTTAAACTCTTGTGATAGTTGAAGTTCTAACCTGTAATTTTCTTATTTCTTATGTTTGATTTATTGGTAATGTAATAATGTAACAATTTGAGAAGAGGAAATTTATTATTGAAGAGAAAGTAACACAGAAAAGATTGTGTCTACCATTTCTTCCTTCTCTCCTACGCTTTGAAGTTTGAAAATATCTCAAGGTTTTTATTGATAGTAATCAATAATTATAATAAATTTTTGAAATATTAAAATATTTTTTTGCGTAGCCCAATATTTCACAAATAAATATAAACATAGATAAAAGTAGTAGTGATTTAAGCTATACTAATCACAAATCTTAATTAAATTAACTTTATGTTAAAATTAATGCGAAGTTTAATATATACCATTTAATTATTAATGGAAATTTTAATAGTGTTTGATATTTTCAATTATTTTTAAAAACTTATTTCAATTTTCTTTCAATAAACTCATCTCTGACCTAGAAAATTAAGCTTTTCTGCTTTATTTTAATAATTAATAATATAAAAGTTACTTCTTAATTACATTTCATAACAGATAAAGCCAAACATAATCTTAACTTTGTTCTAATGTTTCTTCATGTTTCTTAAACGATTTTCGCCAAGAAATTATGCAAATATTTGCTGGATTTTTATGTATTGTAAAAATGCTATCACATGTAGTCATTTTAAAATTTATTACAGATATTTTATTACCGAGGAAAAATTATTTAAAATTCATACGGATATTGAATTACAGTAGGCTCCCCTATAAAACGGGTTCATATACAGAAATGCGGATTCGTATATCGAGACAAAAAATTGCGACCGTATTCGTACAAACACGCTAAAAAAAAACCTCGTAAAATGCGGTAAAACATCATCTCCGACTCGTGTCGCGACAGGATTGGTTAAATCTAGACCAATAGCGAATACTGCACAAACCGTTGAGTTTAAACGAGCAGCAGTCCTACTAAAAACCATTTATTATTTAACGGCCATAAATTTCAGCAAATTTTTCGCAGAAAAATAATTTATCAGAAAACACGTGCTCGCCGTTCGATGCACCGCTCGATGACGAAAACAAGCTTAAGCAATGTCGTCGACGACCGGTGCACACTCGGTAAGTAATCCTACAATATTTTGTTTATAGCATAGTTTATATGGATTATTCCCAAAAAATTATAGGTGTTTTGGAAATGTTGAGTCAAATTAGTCTAGAATCGATTAATTTTATGAAAGAAAACCTTTCAAACAGCCGTAGTCCCTAAACTGCACACCTGCCAGACTGTGATTGGCTCGTGTATTTAAGGACTCGTAATACATTAATTTCATAAAAAGCGAAACGTATCTACCGCGTTATAGGAGGTCGACTGTACATACATTTTTATAAATAGTTTCAGAATGCAACTACTCAAAACGTTAATATAGTTTTTTTTTTATAGATTAGTATTTTTTCAATTGTAAAAAACTTCATTTTACGATAAAAATAAGCATTTCGAGTTACATAATTATTATATTCCAAATGAATATCAGATCATTCATAAATTACTTTAAAACTGAGTATTTAATCAATAATTACAACCGGTACATTCTTCACATTATCTGAGTATTGTTCCAAACCGAAATATAAATTTACATCATCAAAAGAACAAAAGCAACTCAACTGTATACAGTAAATTGTACAGTCAGTGGCGTAGCGTGAATGTGATACCGCCCGGCGCGGAGAAAAATTTCCTCCCCCCTTATTTAGGTATCTGAATTTAAAAAACTAAAATTCAGTTTTGTCACAGAACAAGACAAGAAAAATTCCGTACTAGTGCTGCGACCTGTTTAAAATAGCTCTATTGGATATTGGAGGTGTACATGAATACGAATGAATCGTACAAGTAAAATAAAATTAAAAGAAAAAAGGTCAACAGGTTGCGCACGATATCGAAATTAGTAGTTCTCCCAACCGGTGAGTCGATTCCCGGACTGTCCGAACGATAGCACTACCGTAGGCGCGACGCAAATATAGATTAGAATGGTTCAAATTTTTACAAGATATTATTATTATTTATTGTGAAATTTTTCCGCCCCCTAAAAAGTGCCGTCCGGGGCGAGCCGCCCCTGCCGTTCCCACTACGCTACGCCAGTGTGTACAGTATAACTAACATTCTAGAATTAACATTAATAAACATGATTACATAAATGAATATAGTTAAATGCAACATTAAGTCAAATAAACC
Source organism: Centruroides sculpturatus (assembly GCF_000671375.1). Taxonomy (NCBI): domain Eukaryota; kingdom Metazoa; phylum Arthropoda; class Arachnida; order Scorpiones; family Buthidae; genus Centruroides; species Centruroides sculpturatus. Next base: position 24,309 of record NW_019385393.1, read on the forward strand.
AGGCTTTTAGAATAATGATTATTGAAAAGTAAAGCCTTCCATACAATCGTTACATTATATAAAAATCACACCAATACTAGAGTAGTATAGAAAGATATTTTGCGTGTACAATTATAGCTTATTTGTTCTGATATACAGCATATGGTCTATAACTTTTTCAATAGTTGTGAGTGTGCTTTTTGCTACAGGAAACTTACGCTTAGAGATCAATTATATATGTACAGGTAGTCCCAAAAGTTTCCATAAATCCAAAGGTAAAATGTAACTTACTTTATTCATAAAACTTTAAAATATCAAAGCCACCTTATACGAATTTCAATAAAGATTGTTTCGTAATTAGTTATTTCGGCACCCGACAATTTTTAGTGTATTGTGCAATTGAAAAATAGTCAATAATCCTAAGTTTGCTATTCTTCATTCTTAATAATATACAACATCTAGGAATTCTAACATTTCAGACGATAACTCTAAAACTCTAACTCTAGAGCGTTCAAATTTAGTGTCTTTCGAAGTACGTGGTTCTACTGTATAAACAATTGTTTATGTCAATTGTTTGAGAAAAAAGTAAAACATTTCCTTACTTCTCATGAACTTTCTCGTTACTATTATTAAACTACAATTTAGAAAATCTAAATAATAATAACTTTCTAATATGGCAGTCATCTCGTTACGTACGAGTTGGACGTGCTAGTTCTAATGTAGATACACCCTCCTTAATGTTAACTTAAGTTTCATTAATATATATTGGACATTTGAATACGTAAAGAATGTTCGCGCTGCATCCCACTAACAGCATTATAAAGTCAGGGACCTATTGCCCCTTGAATATCTATTCATCTGTTCCTGAACATATCATTGTTGAAAAGTTTACATTATAACCAGAAGATAGCTTATGGTGTTCTGTAACGTGCCTGTAGTTTGTCACAAAACATAAAGAATATATTGCGCAGTGTTCAGAAATTTAGACTTATAAACGTCAAGCGAAATTTTTATGGTGTCAATTCCAGTTATTATAAGTTGTAACGCTACTACAGTTTATTAGCTGACCTGTTGAATTCTTCATATGTTTGAGTACCCACGCTTCAATCAAATACATTAACATAAAAAAAATACACTATGACTCTGCTACTAAACCGGATTTTACATTTCTATGCGCATTATTCGAAAGTTTCGAAAAACGTTATAATAGATCCATTGGCCCCACTTTTCACATATTAGTTGAAATTTATAACAATACATGCTCATACTTTCACTTCTAACTCTTAAAACTACGAATAATATCGTATTCTGTTTCAGCAGAATTAGTCTCACTTTTTTTCTTAAATGGAAAAGCCACTATACTAAGAAATACGGGAATAAAAAACACGGCATGGACCAACGTTTCTAAAGATATAATAGCAACGATTTTTACGAACGTTGTGTACATGTACATATTGATATATAGAAATACTAATATTACGAAAATTGCAGACAGCGAACCTTGGAATATAGGAAACCCAACGTGATAAAGTGATTCCTTCAGCTTATCTTTGGCTCCAGAATGCGAAGAAGTCAAAAACGCATAACACATGTGAGCCGGATAATTAACACAAAATCCGTTACAAAGTATCATAACCGTCATGGAAAACACGTCAAGATTGACACCCCAGATTGACATGAATCCAATTGTCTCGACAATTATTGAAACAATCGAAAATGCAACAACTAATGCGCAAATAACGTGCGGAATAAATGAAACAAAAACAATAAATACTAACAGAGATGTTATCCAGAATAACTGAAAAGTAATTTTTTTGGTAATAACAAATTGTTCTGCCAAAGGAAAAAAACAAGAATGGACAATAATTGGTAAATCAGATTTTTTTGCTATTTTCTTTAGATCGGTTAATACGGTATTATCAATATCTTTATCAAATATATTTTTCGTTAAAACAAAAAAGCGACTTCGGACAATATCTGTGTAATTGTTATTAAANCATGAGCCCAACAGAAACAATTTAAGCACCGTAACCAGTCTCCTCCAGGCTTAGATCGGGAAAAAAGATCATCGCAATATATGCGTGGACAGTCTTCTTCATCATGAGACATTAGGACAATTTTCTTCTTCAAGTAACTTTTTAGTAATATTACGTTTCCTTTTCTCTGGCGGAGCTTTGGACACATTTTTTTATTTATTTAATTGCCTTCATATTAGGAGTAGAACTTAAAACTAAAGAGGTTTGTCGAGTCACGTGATTCGTTGCAAGTTTTTTATTATGCGAAAGATGATAAGTTTGTAAATAATATGTAAGAAAGGAAATAAAGTTTTATACTAAAATTTCTTTTAAACAATAATGAAAGACTTTGTTTGGAAGACATTTTTGATAATTAATAAAACGTTAAGAGATTAAGGTAAGTTCCTTGACTAAGCTCTTATAGACTAAATAACAGGTATGTCATTATGTCCGTTGTCTATGTATGTCGTTTTGTCCATATAACGTTATAAAAAAACAAAATTATAAAATAAATACAAAGATGTTACTTTTAATGGAAAAAGTTATTTAAGTGAGGGTTGAAATAAATGTTACACAAATAGATAAAATAGTGAAAAAATTACCATCTATACAAAAAAACTTGTTGCCAGGAAAAAAACTCATAACGTATCATTTCTTGTTGTCGGCCATGACACTCGGGCGAATGAGAGGAGTGCGTTCACAATTTGACAGGTTAGTAAGAGCCGCTCGAATAAAGTGGTGTTATGGTCAGTTGCGAGCTTGAGACCTCCAAATACGAATTATGTTACCAATGTCGGTTTGTACGTATATGTCATTTTGTCCGTATTTCCCCTACTTCAGTACATTAAACTTATAGATTTTACTTTCTATAGTCAAGAAATTAAGTAATGGCGTAAGTAAATAAAGCTATGTACAGAGGAATGACATAAAATACTGCTTTATTTTTCAAATATAGTAATATTCATCATCGGTCGTACATTAATACACCTAATATTTTATATTTTAAAAAATACTGACTTTCATCAAACAAGCGTCGGGATTGAAATTTTTGTCTGATTCAAATAAGCGTCTAATATTTAAACCAGCATTAATATTTACGCCGTTCATGTTGCACGCAGTTAGCAAAAGGTTTTCAATTTCGAGAAATTGGCGTGAAAAATAGCTTGTTGTGTTGTCTTTCGTATTGTGTTACTTTCCGCAATAAGTATTTCCAGTAATATAACAAAGTGTAGCTTTTACCGGTATTTGATAGTATCATATCTTGTAGTTTTATTATTCGATAATAATGTCGAACACAGAAATAATAATAAAAATTCGAGTTTTTCTTTGATTACTTAGTGGCAGGAACCTAAAGTAAGCTTTTGTAAGTTCTTTTGTTGTTGACTTTCAACTATCTATAAGTTTTGTTAGTAACAAAACAGAGGTATGTGATTCGAAGTGATTAACAATTAAAAGCACATTGCTGGACTTGAAAAAAATAAACTACAAATTATTTTTATCAACCCAAGTAAATAAAAAAGTCAAGAAATTGCCGTATTATAAAGACTTTTTATACCGTAATTTTCACTGTTCTTTCTAAAATTTTACAAATAATTATTTTATATTAGTCTACACTTCAGGATTTTCACTTACCGAAAATTAGGAACGGCAACATAATATTAGTGTTGACATTTTCAATTCCACACGCACCCATCAACCCGAAAGAAGAAACCACCGATAATCCAGCAGACACAACTGCAGCAATTCCCATCCACGGTTTACTCTTTACCCAACTGTTTGTCGTATACGATATTGCACAGAAAATTGTTACAACAATAACAGCGACACTCATCAACGGTGTAATTTTATCAGCAAGGTTTTTCACGTCTAATTCAGAAACTAAGAAAGGACACGGATATATCCCGATCGAATGAAAATCCAATTTGTTGACATTCCGCAAAAACGCTTTTTGCCATTCATGAATCCAGTGTCTTTTAGAGAAATTCGATTCGTCAACGGGATAAATAAGTCTTATACATTCTACTTCCTGAACATATCCGTCCACATCATATTTTACTCCGCCGAAGTTAATTGCCCACAATTCGTATGTATAAGTCAAGGGATCAATTTGAAGAGGAAATTTTAACTTTTTTTTTCCAGAAAGTAATTCATCCACCTTTGGTAATATATTTATTATCGGGTTTTCCATGCACTGCTCGTTCATTATGCCACATATATTTCTATAATTTACTACTTTTCCATCTACAATAATCGTTATGTTTTTAATTATTTCATCCAAGATTTGTATATCGAGTAAATTGTCTTTTTGTATTAAATTGTTTCCGTATTTATTTTTAATGTAAACCATTGCAGCTTGTGGACGATCTGTCATTCTCATGAAATCGTAGAATTCGGATGTGTTCATGGGAAACATCTTGTTAATAAATTGTTTATTTTCAAAGGTTTCTCCTCTATCAGACTGCACTAGATAATCCACAGTTTCTATGGTTATGAGTTTAAGTAACCCTACCGAAAGTAAAACTGATAGAAGCACAGGTGGAATGAAGAAGTAAAAGGGATGTCTTGCAATAATTCTTCCCAATTTATGAAATAGAAAGGACAATGAATCGCTCATACATGTTATTTTCATTTTTCTGTACTTATGTCGTATATATATTTTATAGTAAGTGCTCGATATTGCTTTTCTTATTCTGAAGAAAAGATTTCTGAAAAGTTGTAAAAAATTAAATTACACAATTGGTATTTAAAATATTTATTATATTGTATATTGTTTATAAATTCTATACAACACTATATACCAAATAATACCAGAAATAAAATACTGTATAATATAATGCAATAATAAAACAATAGGGTGAGCCCGCGAATTTTTGCGGAACTCTTAAAAATTCGAATTTTCTAATTATTGTAAACATCCTCGGAAAAACCCTGATAAAGTTGAACTAAATCGGATTTCACCGATTGTATAACATCTAACTGGAAAAGTTTACAGTTAGGTGTGAAGAATGCACCCTCATGGTCGACAAAAGTCAATCACGTCACAGTTTTCCCACGCGAATGATATAAAACCTCGAATCTCTGGAAGCTCGGTGGCGATCTCTTGGGAGTATACTTGTAACTGTGCGTTTTCTCTCCATACACCAGATTGACAGGACATACGACAGAACTTTCTATTAAGGTACATATTCGTCGAACGCGGGATTGTTATATCTGCATTGAATTATTTTCATTGTTTTAGAGCGCTTGAGAACTCTCTCTCGACTAGCCGTTAGAGCTATTAGTACGTCCCTTTAGAACAGTGTTTTTGAACAAGGGCGATATCGCCCCATGTGGGCGTTTTTCCATGTTGAGGGGGCGATTAGTAACAATTTATATATTGGGGACGAAAAACAATTTTCTGGGCTATATAGTAAAACATTATATAAAGAATAATTAGATATTTTATTCGTTATATCGTACAATAATTAATTAAACAAATAACATTATACTAGTCACTAGTCTATTCAATGCAGTACGNCATTATATAAAGAATAATTAGATATTTTATTCGTTATATCGTACAATAATTAATTAAACAAATAACATTATACTAGTCACTACTCTATTCATTGCAGTATAAATTTGGCGTTAGTCTTGGTCATGGGCATCGGAATTTTGAAGTGAAGGGGGCGATAATAGGTAACGGTTTTATTGATGGGGGTCGATACTACGTTGAAGAGGGCGACAATTCTTTAGAGGTTGAGAAACACTGCTTTAGAATATAGTAAACTTATGTTATCCGTATTAATTTTTTTAGTTGTATCTAACCGCATTTAGCAGTTGATATTGTTATCGCCTTATGTATCATAGCTTAGCAATTTAATAAACGTTTGTTATTTTTGTTGAACCTGTCTCCTGTCATTTAAGGACGCCTGTCGACTTACCGACGCACTGTCCACTCGATTTGCCCTCCTAGCAATCCAACGACCCTGAGATCGGGTTTTACCAGCCTGTGCAGAGTAAGTGGTCATTTGGGGATTTATCAGTGATCCACTGCTAATCTCACAATAGTGTTCGAACCCTGATAACAATTTTTCTAACAGAAATGGTGAAGCAACGTCAATGTAATTTTTATTCTTTTAAATAGCTTGTTTTACTGTATGTTTTGGCAAGTTCTTTTAATATAGTAACTGACGTTATGTTTTATTCGATTATGGTTTGGTTTTGTTTTATTCGATTACGGTTTTGTCTTTTCTTTTGTTAATTGTTGTCTGAAACTGTAACTGGACACTTCTAGAATGAGTGAAATTTTTCTCAAACACTTGTCGTCAGATTATATCTCAAAACTAGTTCAAAACGTACAAAAATAGAAAGTTAATGTAAATTGATTGTAATCCAAGGTTCTCCAAATTGTCTCGATTAGGTAATGTTTAAGTTATTACAATTAAATTCGTAACTTTGTCTTACATTCTTAAACTAATTTCTGATCTAAAATTATCATTGTTTTATCAAAATCAGTTATCTTATTCTCTGTAAATTTTTTAATTATCTAAAATTTGCTCAAATTTCCAATCTCTGACAACGATCGAATTTCGATTTAATTTTTGCATTGTCTAAATTATGGAGATTCTCTCTTAGAAGGTTTTAACTTCCATTCTCGATACTTCTCTCTTACAGTTTTGAATTGCTAGTTCTGTCAAAAGATATGTCGAACAATATGAAGGATATGAAAAGAAGTCATATCTGTCTTCTTCTCGCATCCTTCATATCCTTCCCAGGGCCGGATCATCGAATAGACAAATGAGACAAATGTCTAGGCCCTGGATTTTTGAGGGGCCCGGTCAAACTGTCTATTTTGAAAAGATTTGTAAATAAAATGGTTTACTTTTCTGTTGGCCAACTGTATATAATAAACAAATAAACAAAAATATATTGCTTTGTATATCGTTATTGTGAATTCTAAAATCTAAAGAAAATGTGTTCTTATTTTTTTCTTATTGAAAGTAATTCTTCCGATAATTTAGATTTTTTTTATAGCGATAAGAATAATATTAACTATGTTTTCTTAATATCCTGTGAAATATTGTTAAACTAGCCACCCGAGAGACCCCCTAGTGGCGTTTATAAATAATAAATTCCTATTGCAAATAAAAATAATAACATACTCAATTGTACTAAATAATAGCTGAAAATCATTGCTAGGGCGCCCTAAGGGAGGTTTTTCAATGACTGTAAATCTAATAGCAACAGTGTCATTTTGTGACAATAATAATTATATTTTTAATTTAAATAATAGCTGGGGGCTCTCCTAGTGTTTAATAATGAGTAGTTAGTTGTAAGTGTGAATTTTGAATTCTTTATTTTTCTACTGTAAGGACAAGTTGAGGTTGAGAGGTAGGTCACTTACCATTATTAAAATAATTTTATAATTTTTGACAAGACTATGTCTTGTTTATATAATCGTACCGCCAGTTTATGAGGTATGAAGGAGTACATGTCGTGAGTTGGAAACCATAGGTAACATTACCAGAGAGTTGATATTTGGCACAGAGTATTAGGTGCCCAAATCATTTGCACATAAAGAAATCCAGACTCGTAGGTAGTCAGGGGACCGAGAACCGAGTCAAAATAAGATACAAAATGGCGACCCTCTTCTACAAACAGGCAAAACAGCCACCTTACCCCACCGAAGTCAGGTGGGGGAGAGTACCACCCACAGTCATTCTAAGAAGTGAACTCTGACCTTAGGACTGAACACGTTTCTTCTATGTTAAATAAAATTTGTAATCTAATTTTGTAAATTTGGGAGTGCTTCAAATATGACATTAAAACGGTGTCGTCACTACTAGGTTTTTTAACATTATCTAGTATAGTAAAATCGTGGGACCGATAAAGATTTGACGTTATATTAGAGTTGTCGTTACATCCGATGACGTTATAATTGGGTTAAACTGTATATTGTTTGTGCAAAATAAAAAAGTAATTTCGGACGATACAATAGCCAGGATTATTTTTTTCAAAAA
>NW_019385393.1:32370-58201 GCF_000671375.1 Centruroides sculpturatus
TTTAAAAACTGGAACTACAAATATTTAGACATCGAACTTCTTATAATGTCTTAGATTGAATAATAATAAATAATTTGTTATTACCACAAATATTTTAAAAAGCATTGTTCTCTTTACGATATTTAATAAATAAGTAACAAATATAATTTAAATAATTATTATATTGAACTATTTCCATATTTTACTTTGCCTTATTGTTATAATATTATTTTAAGTTGTCGTGTACAGAAACTTTGCTATATTGTTACAAGATATTTTATGAAAACTAAAATGAAGTAAATTAAAAAGTTTTCTAAATATTTATAATCTTAATTTATCCGAGAGATTTTTGATCTGAAATTATTGCAAATTAATTTTATAATATTTGGAAAGAATATATTAAATTTTTTTATTGTTAAAATAAAAGTACAGTAGAGCGTCGATTATCCGAATCAATTGGGACTGGGGATGTTCGGATAACTTATTTTTCAGATAACCGATTATGTACGATAAAAATATATTAATCTATCTCGTGTTAAAATTTTTCTCCGTTGCGTGTCGCTTCGCGTTGAATATTCGTCGATGTTAAGCCTGACCTAAACTTTTTAAAATAATAATCGTGGCTATTGTATTGTTAAAAATTATTTCTTTATTTTGTACAAACAAAATTAATCTATTGAAAAATATAAAAACCGAAAAAAAATATACTTTAGAAGTTGATTTAGTATCAAAAACGTTCGATTCAGCACCACGCACAATCCTCAGAAAAACAACACACAAAAGTGCTAGTGCTGCCATCTAAAACACACACACACCAACAAAAAAAATATTGGAGTAGCCCAAGATATAGCCAAAGATTGCAGCGTCACAGCACTAGCGAAAATTTAAATTTGCCAACTGGAATTCTTTCCGATAACCGACTTTCGGATAAACGACACTCTACTGTAATTTAATTCAAATTTATAAAAACATTTAATAATTAATACAGAAACTTTGCCTTGTTGTTAAAAGAAAATTAATTTGTGATCGAAAAATTAATTTTGTGATCTGAAATAATTTCATTCGAAAAATTTTTATTTGCAATATTAATTTAATTTTAAAAATTATTTGTAATTTTAATTTAATAGACATCTGAAATTAATTTTGTGATTAGTATGTTTCATATCACTACTACTCATGTTTCAAACTGACGACAATATCTGTATGAAATTCTATTATATCGAATAATAAGAATGCGTGAGCATCTGGGAGCAAAATCTGGTTCTCGACTAAACCTAGTTGCGGTAGAAGGTCTCGTCCTATAATTCTGTCACACGGAGATATCGTCATCAGTGACATAACATGGTAATGTAGATCTTAGATTTCCAACTTCCAAACTTCAGTTCAATATTTACATAAGTTTTGAATAAATGTCCGTTAGGCTTTTGAACTTTTCTGTTTCATTGTGGCTTTTCCTTTTAGTCAATTTGTTTGCAAATTCTTTAAACAATAATGATCCGGTATCTATTATTAACACTGTGGGATATTTGTCATTAATGAACCGCATTACAGGTATTCCATTCGCTAAATTTTTTTCTACCCATCTTTACTGCCTCAAAACTGTTTTCGCTCGTTTTGTCGTTGTCTTTTAATTTCCTACTTTACTTGTTGCTGTAATCTATCTGGCTTCTGTGGCTTAAATGGCGTTTAAAACTCCTGTTTGCTTGTAGAGAAGAAGAAAAGTTTCTATTATCCCTGAATCTACTTAACCGGCTTTTGGGTGTGATTGGTTGATTTCCATAATGATGCATAATCGCTTTTCGCCGTAAAATTGTTTTTGCGGTGGCTGACAAGATCAGCCTGATAAAACCTACTCCAGACACCAGATGGTGGGAACATACAATTTAGAATAAATATTTCATTGAGCGGAACTCTTCATAAGTCAGAAAGTGTTTTGTCTGTAATCGAAACATGAAGCAAATAAATTTGATCCTATGCAAATATGCACAATGTAGCAAGACCGACATCACCGAAATAAAGTCTGTACGTAAACAGATCCACTGTGAAATGTTCACTTTCACCATGGAAAAAGAAGAGCATTCCGAAACTGATTCCCATGCAGAAATAAAATGTTTTAATTTGACTACTAGATGAACGTAGAGCTATGACATCAATATATAATCAGTCATCTCTTGGCCTAATTAATTTAACTAACCCTCGACTAACTGTGTCCTTTTGCGTATTAATTAAAAATTAATACGCAAAAGTGCACAGATTTTTATATAAAATAGAAGACAGTTGTAGATTCAGGGAAAATTTAACAAAATATAAATTGCGAATACAGGATAAACGAGCAAAATTATTGTGATATTGTCACAATAAGTTTGCTCCTTGTAATATCGTCACAATACTGAGCTAAAATTTTTAAACGTATTTTTAATTTTTATAATTAAAAATGTATGCTATCTATCTAAACGTAGTACTGTCTTGTTTCCGTACACCGTATTTTTGCGCATTACTATCTGCCCAATGTAAAATGATTATGAAACGTTCGTATTTAANTTTTTAAAGAAAAATAATATTATTTTAAATTGTCGTGTACAGAAACTTTGCTTTATTGTTACAAGATATTTTATGAAAACTAAAATGAAGTAAATTAAAAAGTTTTTTAAATATTTATAATCTTAATTTATCCGAGAGATTTTTGATCTGAAATTATTGCAAATTAATTTTATAATAGTTGGAAAGAATATATTAAACTTTCCTTATTGTTAAAATAAAATTACAGTAGAGCGTCGATTATCCGAATCAATTGGGACTGGGGATGTTCGGATAACTTATTTTTCAGATAACCGATTATGTACGATAAAAATATATTAATCTATCTCGTGTTAAAATTTTTCTCCGTTGCGTGTCGCTTCGCGTTGAATATTCGTCGATGTTAAGCCTGACCTAAACTTTTTAAAATAATAATCGTGGCTATTGTATTGTTAAAAATTATTTCTTTATTTTGTACAAACAAAATTAATCTATTGAAAAATATAAAAACCGAAAAAAAATATACTTTAGAAGTTGATTTAGTATCAAAAACGTTCGATTCAGCACCACGCACAATCCTCAGAAAAACAACACACAAAAGTGCTAGTGCTGCCATCTAAAACACACACACACCAACAAAAAAAATATTGGAGTAGCCCAAGATATAGCCAAAGATTGCAGCGTCACAGCACTAGCGAAAATTTAAATTTGCCAACTGGAATTCTTTCCGATAACCGACTTTCGGATAAACGACACTCTACTGTAATTTAATTCAAATTTATAAAAACATTTAATAATTAATACAGAAACTTTGCCTTGTTGTTAAAAGAAAATTAATTTGTGATCGAAAAATTAATTTTGTGATCTGAAATAATTTCATTCGAAAAATTTTTATTTGCAATATTAATTTAATTTTAAAAATTATTTGTAATTTTAATTTAATAGACATCTGAAATTAATTTTGTGATTAGTATGTTTCATATCACTACTACTCATGTTTCAAACTGACGACAATATCTGTATGAAATTCTATTATATCGAATAATAAGAATGCGTGAGCATCTGGGAGCAAAATCTGGTTCTCGACTAAACCTAGTTGCGGTAGAAGGTCTCGTCCTATAATTCTGTCACACGGAGATATCGTCATCAGTGACANATATTGTTTGTGCAAAATAAAAAAGTAATTTCGGACGATACAATAGCCAGGATTATTTTTTTCAAAAACGGGAAATTTTCGTTACGCATCGACAAAAATTCAACCCGGGCCGACACGCAACGGAGAGAAATTTCGAAATTGGATAGGTTAATTTCATCGAAAATGCATCGTGGCCGGCGAAGTTTGAACGATCGCGCCCAAAAGCAGCGATTCCAAAGATGATTGGAGAATGGGAACGAGACCCGCCTTGCGCGTCAAAATGATTCCGTTTAGTAGTGTGTGGCTGTCAGCCATATTTCAGTCTTTATATAGTTCGTAAGTTCTTTACTTCTTTTCTATTTTCTTCTTTCGTTTCTACTTTCTAACTTTCTTTCCATTGTCTCAAAGCAATTTCTACATAAATCGTTACTGCTTGATGGTGAGGATTACCCTTTCTAAGAACGAGAGTTGAACAAAGGAGGAGGAGATTAAGACTTCCCCGAATTTCAGGAGATAGACAAAGGAAGTAAAACCCCAAGACAACGTGAGAGACGAGTTGTGGACTTTTTTTGGTTGGACCTGGGAAAAAACAGACGTCGGACGCTGCGCTCCAGCTCGATAGAGGGTGGAAGAGAGGAGATTGCAGTCGTGAGAGAGAACCCTGCCAAGACTGAACACAGAAAGAGGTACGAGGATCCATCGGATACTAGAAGAGTGAGAGAATTCAGACATCGAACCGATGGTTTACTAGAGAAAGAGAAGGGATCGCGATTTTGAGGACGGAAATCGTTAAGGAGATCGATCAGACGACTTGAACCCGGGTACTTTCTGTTTACTTTCCTATCGTACCTTTGCTTTCCTAAGTCTATCCTTTCTTTTCCCCATTATTTTAAGATAGACGTAAGATTAGTTTTAAGTTAGTCATTAAATTTATTCGGTTGTTCTCTGTTATGCGCGCGTGCGGTATATCCCTGTAAAATTAATAGGAGGCGACTCACTTCCCTGTAGGCTGTATATATTGAAGTGAAAATCTGTAGGTCGGTGTATTAAAAGAACCGCGTTCGGAAAGAATTAAAAGAATATATATCGTGTGCAATTTTGTTTCTGTGTTGTTATTTGTGACGGTTACTGGCGNCGTAGTACTGTCTTGTTTCCGTACACCGTATTTTTGCGCATTACTATCTGCCCAATGTAAAATGATTATGAAACGTTCGTATTTAAGCTGAAATATACGTAAATATGTTAACAATATTTTTCAGTTATGTCTATGTTAGTTTATTTAAAGGTTTATTTATTACAAAATGTTTACATACTATTTTTAATGTATAAATTGTCTGATTTGAAGAATTTATCAGAATAAAATTAATAAATATTAGTATTAACTCTTATAATAACTTGATTGATCTAGGTAGCTTATTTACTAACTTACAGATATTAAATTTAAATATATATATATAATTATAAATAATGTTTATAAAAGAATAACTAATTTTCTGTTTTGAATAGAGAGTGAACTACACAAGTTTTACGTTAAATAATTAGATATTAGTTACCTTTGTAAAACTGTTTTAAAACACTTATAGGTATGTAATTCAGGAGCGTTCTTGTCAAAACAAACAGACAGATAACAATATAACGACAATGACGTTGATTAGGTTGTGTGTCGACGTCATTGATTGGATGCTGATCTGACGAATTGTGCATTTTCCATTATCATTCGAATTTCCTCAACGTGTCTTAGGCAATAAATTGATTAATTTCAAATACAACGTCCTTGAAGAAGAAATCGCTTTTTTGCAGACTGCTTGTGTGTTTTTTGAACTGCTATCTTAATTCCATTGTACTACTTTTAAGACATTGAATTATTTTATAGAAAACTTATAATTTTGAAAATTACGTATATTAGTTTGAAAATTTTAAAATTTGTAATGTATATGTGAGGTATAAATGTTTCGTAATTATTANTTGAAGAAGAAATCGCTTTTTTGCAGACTGCTTGTGTGTTTTTTGAACTGCTATCTTAATTCCATTGTACTACTTTTAAGACATTGAATTATTTTATAGAAAACTTATAATTTTGAAAATTACGTATATTAGTTTGGAAATTTTAAAATTTGTAATGTATATGTGAGGTATAAATGATTCGTAATTATTAAAAGAAAGTAAAAATTAGTTTGCTTTTATTACTTTGTTTACATATATTCGTATATACACTTCTCATTAAAATGTCGAAGGTCATAAATAATTACAGAATTACTTCATAATTATTCGAAAGTATTGTAATTTATCTAACTGCGATAGAGTTGATAATAAACAAAAAATTAAATGTACTTTAAATTAAATGTTACCTTTTAAATTTTTTTGTTTCTGTAATACATTAAATATCGTCCTTGCAGCTACTAAATATAAATCCAGATAATAACTTATATATAGTTTGATTTCTTAATAAGAAATAAGAACAATAGATTTAGCAATTCGAAAATTTCGGTTATTATGAGTAAGTCTGATCATTACAAAACAATGTTCAAGTAGTTTTATAAGTACTGTGTTATTTTTTAAAATACTTAATAAAACTTTATTTAATACGGAATGTATATTGAATTNAGGTTGCAACTTTCTCGCTCTGCTCGCTGACTACTTTCTTTAAATCTTCCTTAGTGGCTAAGGAGCTAAGCCTTTTCTCAAGTTTTTCAGAAATACTGTTACACTCTATAGCTATGCTTGCTAAATTTATAACTCTATTAAACCGCTCAGTAACGTATCTTAAGTTCTCCTTTGATGACAGTTTCCCGTTGGGGTTTGACGCAAAATAACCCTTTATTTCATCGATGGCCTTATGGGCCTCCTCCAAAAATTTATCCTTACTGCTAGATCCCATTTAGAATATTAAATAAAACCGAGGTACTAAAATGTGTCCCGATGCAATATGGCAATAGTTGATAACTTTGGTGAAACTTAAGGAAGCAGCACCTGACGCAACATGTATTGCACTATGCTATCATAGACTGGAAATTCGACCGGAAATGGTGGAAAAAAGTACTTACTGCTGTCTTTGCTCTGTAAATAGTTGGAGATTGTCCACAAAAGTAATCCTAAGCGGCTGGGATGAGGATATTCCACAAAGTTCGGAAGTTGGAGAGGATGAAGTGCGATGACACCCACAGTACCAGAGACAGTAGTCTGATAGGGTGGAGACCCTTCCACAGGTAGGCCAAGCAAGCTTGGCCGGTGGTAGCACTGGCTGGGCAAAGACTTGACTTGTCCACAACGAAAGACAGCATGCAATCGAAAATAATCAACGAATTTCAGCCGAATTGTTAAACGACGCCCATCAAATTACTTAACGCGAAGAAAGTCGAGGATGTTCCGCTCTGCGCGATATACTGTTTTGCGACACTCAAATTTCCGTTGCATGTTACAATCGAACCAAATAATGTCCGTTGGCACGCTGCTTGGTTTATAAATGTCCTTTCGAGAAGCAGCTTGCGGTCAGGTCTCGTGGTGTAACGGTAAGCACTCTGGACTTTGAATCCAGCGATCCGAGTTCGAATCTCGGTGAGACCTCTTGTTTTTTTCCCCTGTCGTCGTTCTGTATCGGAAGTTCGTATATAGTTAATCGAGGGAGGAGTCTTCGATTAACTGTATATGAACTTTCCGATGCAATCAACTTCTAATCTTTTCATATCTGATCTCGACTTTCATCTACCTAACTGCGTTTTTGAAATTTAATACCAATGAAAAAGAAACGTACGATAAAATTTTGTAAAGAATTCTGCAATAGCTCATGTTAATACGCTAATGGAATTTTAGATATTTAATCACGTCATTTAATATTAAATGTAATTTCATAATAATAAATTACAACAATAAGCTGCTTTTAACAATATTGTATTGTTGGAATTGCTAAGAAAAATGATGCGAAGCGCAATAAAAATGTTTTTGCGAAAGTTGAGTATTAAGGAGAAGCGGAAAATGTAATTTTCCTCATTAATTATATTTGTAATTAAGACTTATTTCATGTTTATTCGAAAATAATCGAATTTTTTTTATAGGAGAGAGGATAACGCTGAACCAGATGGTCAGCGAAATACAGAATATCCCATAAACGTAAGATATTACTATTTCTCTAGAAAAATCGAAGTTATTTGTAACTAATATTCAGTTATTAGCGATTTTTAAAAATATTTTTTCCAAAACGTTTCAAGCGTAGTTGATTTTTATTATTGACTTTTCTTAGATTGACAAAAATTTGCATGAAACAAAGTGTCTCCCCGTAAAAAAAAAGGATTCACAGTTCCATGACAAGAAGTAAAAGAAAACAGAAAAATTTATAGAATTCTGTAGAAACGTATTCTATAAATTCTATTGTTGTCGCTGTAATTCAGCAGAAATTTCCGATTCGCAGGTAAGTTCTCGTTCTTCGTATACACTTAATGCTTTACTTAGCGAAGTTTACCATTAAACGATTCTGTGATTTTAGAATAGTCAATCGGAAAATTCTCAATACAGAGTCGATTCTTCAAAAATTAATAAAGACATTATTAATGACTATGAATTTCAAAAGATTGGAAAGGGGACTTTTGGAACAGTTTATTTGGCTTGCTTCAGAAACTCTGACCAAAACGTGGCTTTGAAAGCCGTCGAGAGAAAGCGCTTTTGTCTTGCACAGGTGTTCTTTCAGCTTTGTTTTTCATATTCTTAATCTTATAATAATAGAAATTTATTTGACACCCTTGTCCATGTAATATAAAATAATTTAATAAGCATATTCTATCATTAGTACATAAAGCGTTTAATCTCCATATTAAAAATCATCACATTCACACATCATTTATTGATGATGCACTAAGCGGAAATAAATCGATGCTTTATATACATTAATTACAAATGTCTACAGAATATTCTTAATTTGTATCTAGTGTATACTTAAAAAATTACTTTACTTATAGAGGCGCGAATTGAATAAAGGACGAAAAGCGTGGACAACCATATCGAGCCATCCGCACATCGTCTCTTTAATATGTTTTTTCAAAACAAATACTAGGTAAATTTTAACTCTACATTTGATTTATTAATAATACTTAATGGTTTTTATGTAATAATAATTGTCTTCTTCAGTTTCTGTTTCGTCTGCGACTTTGTGGACGGACAGGATATAACTCATAATTTAGAAAATGACGGACCCTTCGAAGAAGCCCGAGTCAAAATGATCGGTGCTCAAGTGGCTTCGGCCATAATGTATATTCATAATCGAGGTAGTTTTTAAAATCTATTTATTCATTCAAATGTAAATTGTATAATGAATTTGCTTTTGTCTTCGATAGGAATCATTCACAGATATATCGGGTCGAATAACGTCATGCTAGATAAGTCGAAAGGAGCGCAACTGATTGATTTCGGTCTCTGCACAGTAAGTAGTGTGTAAAATATTATCTTAATTTTCGTACAAGTGTTGATTTCTCATTAACTGATTATCATTCTGTCAGTATGAACAAAATCCGAAACAATTTTGCGGCACTTTCTTCTATCTTTGTCCAGAAATCCTTGAGGAAAAACCGTATGGTGAGTTGTTCTATTTCAATTTAATCACGTCATTTTGTTTAAGTCTTGTAATTATAATTAATATGCATTCATTTTAGATGCTTACTGCGATTGGTGGGCATTCGGAATTCTCTTATACCAAATGTTCATCGAAAAAACACCGATGGAGATGTATTTAGAAAAAGTCCCGAATATTGACAATGTGTCCTTTATGGAGATAATAAAAAGTAAGCGATGATTATTTTTAGTTTGTTAATGGCAAAAAGAGAAAACGTGTGATTAATGTACTGTACCAATGTCTTTTCAGTCGCTCAAAACGTCCGGGTGCAGTATTTTTTGCATCTCTCAATAAATGCAATGGACGTAATCGACGATTTACTGGAAAAAGTAAGATGAAATCTTTATTGTAGTTAATGTACTTTCTTATATGACGCATTCGTTTTGCATAATTATTTTCCATTAAACCTCAAAGTATTAAATATTAGTGTTTATATTGTTTTATGCGAGAAATTCATAATTTTTATGTAGTTAATAAGAAACTCATCCATTCATTTAATAATACAAATACATTTCAACACGTTTTCTGCATAATTTAATAGATATTTACGTAACTTATTCATAATAAATAATAAAAATTTAGAAAACTATTCAGTGGGGACAGAAATTTTAATTAAAAAATATATNTATCTAAATGTATAAAATTACTTGTCTTGACTGACTGACTGAGTCACTGATTCATCATCGCCTAAAGCAAACCGCTGAACCTAAAGGAATGAAATTTGGTACGCTATTAGGGAACGCACTAAGAAGGGATTTTTCGAAATTCCCCAGCGGGAGGAGAGGAAGAGCATTAAGGCTTAACCGGAAGGACAACTTCTACTGTTCTACTTTAGATGAGATTTTTGTTAGATGGGATTTGCTTGAAAAATCTTAGCGGGCGAAGTCGCGGGTAACAGCTAGTTGTAACATAATATAACATAACGATCTTCTTACATTTCCAAAATTCTTATCTATAACTAAATCATTAATTTAATAAACAAAACTGAAATTGTAGAGCATCCAATTTCTAATCGTATCACATAACCTGGAATCAATCTGGAAAGTTTATAAATCTGACGAAAAAATATACTTCCAATTTCTGGAAGTGATTCATCGCCCAGATAGAAGATCCGTAAGACAACACAGAGTATATTAGCGAATGAAATAATTTTATATAAGTACCAACATTAAATACATTTAATTTTGTTAGTAAAGGTCACATTGTTCCTATTGCACTTCTACTTTTTTTAAAAATGCTTTTTTTGTAGATAAAAACAATCCCGAGAATTAAAACGGTACTCCTAAATATGTATATTCTACAGCAATATCCAGTAATTGACTTTTATAATACCATTTATCATGATGAGACAACTTTCTGCCTTTCCTACAGACCATTACTTTTGTTTTAGCCAAATTAATTTTTAAATCGTAATCTTCACAGACTTCTGCAAAAACATTTAGCAAATTTAGAAAATCTGCTATAATAACTGTGTCGTCAGCATACATCAATATATGGAACTCTCTATAATCAGAAATAGGCAAACCCAAAAACCCAGATTGATATGATCCACAAGTTAATTAACATATAAAGAAAATAACATAGAACTTTAAATTTTACCTTGCAGTACACCAATCTTAATATCAAACGACTCTGTATATCCACTCGTACTTTTTACCCTTGCAGTGGCCTTTCTGTAAATATCCATAATCAAATTGTAAAAATGCTTACTGATCAACATTTTTAAGCATTATGCTATCAAATGCGGCTTCAAATCAAAAAATACTGCATATATATTTTTCTTTTCTTCCTAAGTTGTTCTTGTATTAACTCATTCAAAATAAATATTTGGTCTAAACAAGAAAATCCTTTGTAAAACCTGCTTGTTCTTAGTGTAAAATTTTCATTTCATTAACCCAAACAGTTAAACGAGAATTCAAAATAGCTGTAAATAATTTGCTAATTATTTGAAGTTTCGAATTTGCTTTCGACGAACGTATCTAAAATACGATGAAAATTAATTTATTTTGATAGATCGGATTCAATTCAACATCAGACGTTCTTGATCAGAAATGTTCCTTCGTTGTTTTGAGTGCAGAGAAAAACACTCTGCCAAACAGTTGGTGGCTTAAATGCAAAAGGATATCTTCAACGTTATATCGAAGTTTACACACAGTATATATTCGCATAAATTTTTTCAAGATTTTTGCTAATTTTAATTTTTGAATTTTGGTATTCAGCTTTACTGTTGTTGATCACGCGATCGCAATGAGGTAATTTTCTGATTGGACCAACTAGCTATACAATTATGTTAAATTAACTTTCTATAGACTTATTGGTTCAGCTACTGTGAGAGCTTTTTGCAATTTTTAGGTTTTCATTGGCGACGTCTTAGAAAAGATATTGTACAGTGGTTGGCTGCCATAATAGAGAGTTTTTTATAAATAGTTTGAAGCTGTATGAGATATACACGAAAACGATGCATCGAGATTATCCATGTATTAAATTGTTCCAATTACATTCATTTTCTCGGGATGAAAATTTAAGAAAAAAACTGGTAAGCAGCCATGCACGTACATCCAGCTATATAAATAACTTTTCCATTATTAGACACACAAGTCCATACGGAATGATGACTTGCACACAGGGTTTGTGATGGCTCTACATTTGTCTTAAAGACATAAATATTTTGTGTCTTTAAGACAAATGTAATTTAATTAAAATTTTATTTACGTTGTACTTAAAAAATAATTATAAGAGTTCTGACTCTTATAATTATCAAAAATTACTTAAATATAAGCTTTAATTTTAATAAGATATTTAAATATAACTGGATATTTCAAAGGTGCATTGTCTCGTGTCATTATTTTACGATTTTATAATTTCGATTGATAAAAATAAATTAGAAAATGAAGAAATCGTGCAAAAATCCAAAAATTTTGCATCAGATCAATTCTGAATATATTGGACTATATTTAAACGGCAATAGGCCTTGCATATATTTACTGATAGATAATAACAGTGGAGTGTTAGTAAAATTACAAAAGCCAATTATGCCAATTATTTTCTAGGAACAAAAAAAAAAAAAATAGGATTTAGGTTTTCCTTATTTTAAATTTTTATCAGTTTTAAAAAATATATCCCCACTATCCATGTTGCACGNTTAATATAAAATATATGCTCTCAATCTCAAATTAGTAATATACTGCCTCGCCCCCGTACATCATACTTTTCCTGTTAGCAATAGATTCGGGTCTGTCTTCTGTTTAACTCCTTTCGAGAAAAAAGTTTGAATTGAAATAAAGTGACTTCTGTCTTGCATTAGAAGTTCATGTAGAGTTAATCGGGACCTCCCGCCCCTCATTCCGATAGTCTGGTGTCAAAATGGAAAAACGACTCGTAATTTAGCGTCGACGTAATCACTCAGTGGAAGGAAATTTCATTTATTGTAAGAGACAAAACATGTCATAACTTCTTTCGAAATTCCGTAAACTAAACAATTGTAATTGAATCATCGTTTAGTTAGTTCAACGTCGGCCTGTCATAAAACTGCTTGAACATAACGAGAAATGAATATTCAAAATTGATTAGGCATCAATCGCAATCGCAGAATAACGTCAGGATGGCCGAGAGTTCTAAGGCGCCAAAATCAAGGTAGATCCTTCCTGTAAATGCGGGAGCGTGCAATAGTGGTCGTGGGTTCGAATACCACTCCCGACACGAGCTTTTCTTATGTGCGGTTGATTGAAATTGTCTATTCTAGTTTGACGTAAGTGCCTGGAAGACATTTTGTAATTTTTTTTATTCGAAACAGTAATGTTAATTGGATCAGAAGTTTGCAACATGTTGAATTCCGTTTTGAAACTATCGTTAAAGCAGAATAAACATATGGAAACGTTGCAAAGCGTCGAGCAGAAACTCTGCTTCGCCGCACGTGTGTGAAGCACAGTTTCTGTTATAAATTCAAAGCAAAAAAAATTTCTGAATTCTATTGTCGCTGTCACCTTCCATTGCATAAACGATGACAGGGGCGAAGAAGCAAAAAAAGCCCCACCGAAATTTCAACTCGGATCACGGGATTCAGAGTCCAGAGGGCTAATCACTACACTATATAACGTCACACAGATCCACGTGTCGCGTATCACCTTAATGCATTGCAGATTGCCTTATCGACTATCGCGTAAATATATCGCCGCATCTGTTGTTGCCGATAATGGAAGTCTCTCCGTCTACACTTTCTCCTTAAAACGCGAAGCTGTTGCCACAAATCTGTCGCGAAGAGATTGACGGTTGCGGTCGGCGGACGCGGTGAAAAAGAATTTAAGAAACGTGTTTCGTCGTGTGGAAAGCAAATAGACCGTAAATTGTCGATGGCTGTCCGTGATCGGTGTGTAAATAATCGAATCATTAATTCGTTTCAAGCGTGTTTTTATCGTAAGCAGTCACGGCGCTCGCACGACAGAGGCGCGATACTGACATCAACTGACAGTTGCATTGCACGAAATCGTGCAGTGCAACTGTCAGCTGGCGGTCGTCGCGATTTCCACAACGAAAGACAGTGCTGAGAAAGATAACGAGGCCGAACTCAAAGGTATAGCCCGTTTTAGACTAGAAGAGGAGGAAGATAAAGTTTGTTGCGAAGAGGCTAAGGTGAAGGGGAATTAAAGTGATATAGGAGAGAAGGAAAATAGTCAACCAGGGTTCATGGGAACCCATGAGCGCCTCGCATCGGTCATTTATTAAAGAAAAGAAAACAGAATTACAATACAGTGAATGGTACAAATAATAAGATACAGTGTAAACTTCAAAATGGCGCGACAATAAGAAGACATATATCAAAATGAGTCAGTACAATGACAAGAGAACAGAAGTGCAATGCGTAACAGACATACAGGTAGCAGATGATTCACGCGACGATTAACAGGTTGGTAAAACTGATAATAGTATAACGTTGAGGCACAGATATCACACGAAAACAGAAACGCAATGGGTGCCAAACTTCCAGATAACAGATGAAACGCGTAACAGGTAAATTATGAAATAGTAAGACATAAAATGACGAACAGGTTACAGTAGCTGGAAGAGAATACAGAGGTAGATTACCGATTTAGAAGAACCGGCGATGATACGAAGGTTCATAGATCGATGGGAGCACTAGGAGTTGTAGTCAAATCTCTGGGCGGTTTCCGCTTTGACACGTGACAACATCGGGCAGTTGGAGCTCATTGAGTTGTGATCTCTGTTAGAGTAGTTCGCCTTGGTACAGTTCACGCATCTGGGTGGATCTTCTTTCTTAGGGCAATCCTTGTAAAGATGGTGTTTTCCGCAGTGGCTGCAGGTGTTCTCTTTCTCAGTGCAAGTTCTTGCCCTATGCCCAAAAGCTAGACACTTGTAGCATTGTATGACAGGCAGAAAATCATACACTGGGCACCTACTCCATTCAATATTGACTCTTCTCTCTTTGTTAAGAAGCTCTCTTAGTTTTGGAGGGACCTCTATTACCCAGGAGTTGTAGTCTGTGTTCCGTTGTTTCATGGGGAATTTTAATTTAACTTTGTCCATAAATTGTCTCTCGCTGTACATGTTTTGAATGTCTCCGTTTTGCTGGTAAACAAATTGCAGGATGTCATTACCCTCAATGGAACGCGGGACATTGGCCAGCTTAACAAGAGGGTGATTTTTCTCAGCAAACTTAGAGCCTAAGTCTCCCACTTTGGAAATTTCTCCGTCCAGATCAAGTGCAGAGTCTATCGTAGGGCAATCCACAGCAATTCCCCCATTGCCAATATTTCTCATACGCCTAATACCGACCCCTATTGTGTGTGGCTTGATTTTTCTCTTTAAAAGCTCCTTGGTTTGCTCAGAGGTGTGTTCCTTGTTATCACTATAGACTATGACAGTGTAGCAAGGGGGAGGAGGAGAAGGAGGAGAGTAAACTGGAGGAGGAGAGTTGATCCCTTTCCTAAGCGCGTCACTGTAGCGATTACTGGTGTACTCTTTGCCTTTCGGTTTATCTCTAGTAACAGATTTCTCTAATACACCCATATTTTCTTTAACCTCAGTAAGTGAGGTTGCAACTTTCTCGCTCTGCTCGCTGACTACTTTCTTTAAATCTTCCTTAGTGGCTAAGGAGCTAAGCCTTTTCTCAAGTTTTTCAGAAATACTGTTACACTCTATAGCTATGCTTGCTAAATTTATAACTCTATTAAACCGCTCAGTAACGTATCTTAAGTTCTCCTTTGATGACAGTTTCCCGTTGGGGTTTGACGCAAAATAACCCTTTATTTCATCGATGGCCTTATGGGCCTCCTCCAAAAATTTATCCTTACTGCTAGATCCCATTTAGAATATTAAATAAAACCGAGGTACTAAAATGTGTCCCGACGCAATATGGCAATAGTTGATAACTTTGGTGAAACTTAAGGAAGCAGCACCTGACGCAACATGTATTGCACTATGCTATCATAGACTGGAAATTCGACCGGAAATGGTGGAAAAAAGTACTTACTGCTGTCTTTGCTCTGTAAATAGTTGGAGATTGTCCACAAAAGTAATCCTAAGCGGCTGGGATGAGGATATTCCACAAAGTTCGGAAGTTGGAGAGGATGAAGTGCGATGACACCCACAGTACCAGAGACAGTAGTCTGATAGGGTGGAGACCCTTCCACAGGTAGGCCAAGCAAGCTTGGCCGGTGGTAGCACTGGCTGGGCAAAGACTTGACTTGTCCACAACGAAAGACAGCATGCAATCGAAAATAATCAACGAATTTCAGCCGAATTGTTAAACGACGCCCATCAAATTACTTAACGCGAAGAAAGTCGAGGATGTTCCGCTCTGCGCGATATACTGTTTTGCGACACTCAAATTTCCGTTGCATGTTACAATCGAACCAAATAATGTCCGTTGGCACGCTGCTTGGTTTATAAATGTCCTTTCGAGAAGCAGCTTGCGGTCAGGTCTCGTGGTGTAACGGTAAGCACTCTGGACTTTGAATCCAGCGATCCGAGTTCGAATCTCGGTGAGACCTCTTGTTTTTTTCCCCTGTCGTCGTTCTGTATCGGAAGTTCGTATATAGTTAATCGAGGGAGGAGTCTTCGATTAACTGTATATGAACTTTCCGATGCAATCAACTTCTAATCTTTTCATATCTGATCTCGACTTTCATCTACCTAACTGCGTTTTTGAAATTTAATACCAATGAAAAAGAAACGTACGATAAAATTTTGTAAAGAATTCTGCAATAGCTCATGTTAATACGCTAATGGAATTTTAGATATTTAATCACGTCATTTAATATTAAATGTAATTTCATAATAATAAATTACAACAATAAGCTGCTTTTAACAATATTGTATTGTTGGAATTGCTAAGAAAAATGATGCGAAGCGCAATAAAAATGTTTTTGCGAAAGTTGAGTATTAAGGAGAAGCGGAAAATGTAATTTTCCTCATTAATTATATTTGTAATTAAGACTTATTTCATGTTTATTCGAAAATAATCGAATTTTTTTTATAGGAGAGAGGATAACGCTGAACCAGATGGTCAGCGAAATACAGAATATCCCATAAACGTAAGATATTACTATTTCTCTAGAAAAATCGAAGTTATTTGTAACTAATATTCAGTTATTAGCGATTTTTAAAAATATTTTTTCCAAAACGTTTCAAGCGTAGTTGATTTTTATTATTGACTTTTCTTAGATTGACAAAAATTTGCATGAAACAAAGTGTCTCCCCGTAAAAAAAAAGGATTCACAGTTCCATGACAAGAAGTAAAAGAAAACAGAAAAATTTATAGAATTCTGTAGAAACGTATTCTATAAATTCTATTGTTGTCGCTGTAATTCAGCAGAAATTTCCGATTCGCAGGTAAGTTCTCGTTCTTCGTATACACTTAATGCTTTACTTAGCGAAGTTTACCATTAAACGATTCTGTGATTTTAGAATAGTCAATCGGAAAATTCTCAATACAGAGTCGATTCTTCAAAAATTAATAAAGACATTATTAATGACTATGAATTTCAAAAGATTGGAAAGGGGACTTTTGGAACAGTTTATTTGGCTTGCTTCAGAAACTCTGACCAAAACGTGGCTTTGAAAGCCGTCGAGAGAAAGCGCTTTTGTCTTGCACAGGTGTTCTTTCAGCTTTGTTTTTCATATTCTTAATCTTATAATAATAGAAATTTATTTGACACCCTTGTCCATGTAATATAAAATAATTTAATAAGCATATTCTATCATTAGTACATAAAGCGTTTAATCTCCATATTAAAAATCATCACATTCACACATCATTTATTGATGATGCACTAAGCGGAAATAAATCGATGCTTTATATACATTAATTACAAATGTCTACAGAATATTCTTAATTTGTATCTAGTGTATACTTAAAAAATTACTTTACTTATAGAGGCGCGAATTGAATAAAGGACGAAAAGCGTGGACAACCATATCGAGCCATCCGCACATCGTCTCTTTAATATGTTTTTTCAAAACAAATACTAGGTAAATTTTAACTCTACATTTGATTTATTAATAATACTTAATGGTTTTTATGTAATAATAATTGTCTTCTTCAGTTTCTGTTTCGTCTCCGACTTTGTGGACGGACAGGATATAACTCATAATTTAGAAAATGACGGACCCTTCGAAGAAGCCCGAGTCAAAATGATCGGTGCTCAAGTGGCTTCGGCCATAATGTATATTCATAATCGAGGTAGTTTTTAAAATCTATTTATTCATTCAAATGTAAATTGTATAATGAATTTGCTTTTGTCTTCGATAGGAATCATTCACAGAGACATCGGGTCGAATAACGTCATGCTAGATAAGTCGAAAGGAGCGCAACTGATTGATTTCGGTCTCTGCACAGTAAGTAGTGTGTAAAATATTATCTTAATTTTCGTACAAGTGTTGATTTCTCATTAACTGATTATCATTCTGTCAGTATGAACAAAATCCGAAACAATTTTGCGGCACTTTCTTCTATCTTTGTCCAGAAATCCTTGAGGAAAAACCGTATGGTGAGTTGTTCTATTTCAATTTAATCACGTCATTTTGTTTAAGTCTTGTAATTATAATTAATATGCATTCATTTTAGATGCTTACTGCGATTGGTGGGCATTCGGAATTCTCTTATACCAAATGTTCATCGAAAAAACACCGATGGAGATGTATTTAGAAAAAGTCCCGAATATTGACAATGTGTCCTTTATGGAGATAATAAAAAGTAAGCGATGATTATTTTTAGTTTGTTAATGGCAAAAAGAGAAAACGTGTGATTAATGTACTGTACCAATGTCTTTTCAGTCGCTCAAAACGTCCGGGTGCAGTATTTTTTGCATCTCTCAATAAATGCAATGGACGTAATCGACGATTTACTGGAAAAAGTAAGATGAAATCTTTATTGTAGTTAATGTACTTTCTTATATGACGCATTCGTTTTGCATAATTATTTTCCATTAAACCTCAAAGTATTAAATATTAGTGTTTATATTGTTTTATGCGAGAAATTCATAATTTTTATGTAGTTAATAAGAAACTCATCCATTCATTTAATAATACAAATACATTTCAACACGTTTTCTGCATAATTTAATAGATATTTACGTAACTTATTCATAATAAATAATAAAAATTTAGAAAACTATTCAGTGGGGACAGAAATTTTAATTAAAAAATATATATAAATATACAAAAAAATCTCTCGTTCTATTTCGACTTTAGACGTGATTCACGCATTCAAACTACACTTAAAAGTAGGAAGGATTAATTTATTCTTACTTCCATCATATAATTCTATGTTTTATGCGTATATATTTATTTTAAAATGATTAATTCAGTTTGTTTAATAGAGAGTGGCGAATGTTTACGATAATTAAATTCTAATTAGTAATAACGAGCTGAATAACTTATTGTAATACAAGTTCACTACAATTAACAGATAAAAACATAATTCAAGCAGTATCGACTATTGCTATTACTGTAATTGTTATTTTTGTTTGTCATTTCAGGATCCAGTCAAACGTCTTCAGGAAACGGACATCACAAGACACATGTTTTTTCATGATGTCCCTTGGCCTCAATTGATTTAATTTATAAACATATTCGAAAGAAATTCTTTCTTAACATAATTTATTATTTTATTTTTCTAATTATAATGGATTTAATTTAATTATATCTATAAACAATTTAATCTAATCGTTCCAAAAAAAATTAGTTTTACTCGTTTGTTTTTGGTAGCTTCTGTATTAAATATTGTACGATAAGTCTTCGTATTGTTTGGTATATATTAAAATAATCATGTAGAATTTAAATAGGCGAATGGCGAATAGTCTGAACAAACGCAAGACGAGGTAAAGTTCTGTATTAATAACATACGTAATACAAAAGACGTATAAATAAGCAACTAATATATCTTATTCGGTTATTCAAATATTCAATAGTAGTTAATTATTGTCTTTATGTTGATGAAAAGACAAGATACATCACGTCAAAGTACTAACTGCCAATATATTTACACATAAACCAAACATACGGGGTCTGTTATTAAATTAAATCATTGTTTTATCGAATGGGCTACTAGACTACCACAGATTATCCAAGATATATTTGAGCCTCAAAATGGGCCTAAGATGTTCAATTAATTCTAAAACACAAGCCATGTGACTTCCGATCCATGCAAATTTCTTCGTTTGTGACAGTGCCAATAACGAGATGCGTACCAACGATCAGATTATTTCGAAGTGCTTTGAAGTTTCGAATTTGCTTTCGACGAACGTATCTAAAATACGATGAAAATTAATTTATTTTGATAGATCGGATTCAATTCAACATCAGACGTTCTTGATCAGAAATGTTCCTTCGTTGTTTTGAGTGCAGAGAAAAACACTCTGCCAAACAGTTGGTGGCTTAAATGCAAAAGGATATCTTCAACGTTATATCGAAGTTTACACACAGTATATATTCGCATAAATTTTTTCAAGATTTTTGCTAATTTTAATTTTTGAATTTTGGTATTCAGCTTTACTGTTGTTGATCACGCGATCGCAATGAGGTAATTTTCTGATTGGACCAACTAGCTATACAATTATGTTAAATTAACTTTCTATAGACTTATTGGTTCAGCTACTGTGAGAGCTTTTTGCAATTTTTAGGTTTTCATTGGCGACGTCTTAGAAAAGATATTGTACAGTGGTTGGCTGCCATAATAGAGAGTTTTTTATAAATAGTTTGAAGCTGTATGAGATATACACGAAAACGATGCATCGAGATTATCCATGTATTAAATTGTTCCAATTACATTCATTTTCTCGGGATGAAAATTTAAGAAAAAAACTGGTAAGCAGCCATGCACGTACATCCAGCTATATAAATAACTTTTCCATTATTAGACACACAAGTCCATACGGAATGATGACTTGCACACAGGGTTTGTGATGGCTCTACATTTGTCTTAAAGACATAAATATTTTGTGTCTTTAAGACAAATGTAATTTAATTAAAATTTTATTTACGTTGTACTTAAAAAATAATTATAAGAGTTCTGACTCTTATAATTATCAAAAATTACTTAAATATAAGCTTTAATTTTAATAAGATATTTAAATATAACTGGATATTTCAAAGGTGCATTGTCTCGTGTCATTATTTTACGATTTTATAATTTCGATTGATAAAAATAAATTAGAAAATGAAGAAATCGTGCAAAAATCCAAAAATTTTGCATCAGATCAATTCTGAATATATTGGACTATATTTAAACGGCAATAGGCCTTGCATATATTTACTGATAGATAATAACAGTGGAGTGTTAGTAAAATTACAAAAGCCAATTATGCCAATTATTTTCTAGGAACAAAAAAAAAAAAAATAGGATTTAGGTTTTCCTTATTTTAAATTTTTATCAGTTTTAAAAAATATATCCCCACTATCCATGTTGCACGCTTTATTTCTTTACATTACAAAAACACTTAAACTTGTGTAAAACGAATGAAAATACTCTCTTTATAATTTAAAATATAATAACCCTTACAATTACTAGCAAAGTGGCCGTCAGGAACGAATTTCAATTAGGAAGTTCAAAATCAATTATATTCTCAATTCTACAAAATTCTACAGTTCTGCAGTTCCGTAGATGTTGTAGTATGTTAATGGCGGCGCGACAGTACGAGAAAATACACGAACTTTCTCTGGAAACATGTGGATAATCCGTGCAGAGTTGGCACTTGTGTAGGTTCATTTTAATGTACTATAATGGAAATTTATAAGACAAAACCTCGTTTTTTCTTGATTTGTAATGAAAAATTTTTAATAAATATAAATATGTAATAGAAGAAAATGGTGCTGATATAATTATTGATAACTAAATTAACCATATTCGCCCCTTTTCAAGACAAAATAAGCAATTTTGTCCCAGCATTGTGACTAAGTCACAATGCCAGGAGGAAATTTTTAATCATATTTGTAATTTATTTAATTTAAAATTTAAAAGACAGAGTCAGAAACCCCAAAATCGAAATTTTGTCAAAAAATCGAAATTTTTAGCATTAAGTTGAGTCACGACGCAACAATAGAATTTCGACAATTGTCTGTCGCTTTGTTCCAATGCGATTGTTTCGAGTATTTTCGGAGTTTTGCTATAATTTTTTCGATTATTTTCGATAGGTTTAGTCCCTGATCTTTCTAGCTTTAGGTATTTTTAACATTGTTAGGTACTAAATCACAATTAGCAGCGATAACTTTCCCATAACGAATATTTCGATAACAATCGTTGTGTGGTTTCTTCAAAAAGAAGAATCGAGCCTTTGACTTTGTTTTGGAAAACTGCATTCAATCTTATCGTTGTTAATTTTTGTCAATCGAATCGAATTGTTAAAGCAAACTCGAATAATAAATTCTGTTGTTTCCCGTTATAATTTTGTGTGTGTACATTACATATGCGTACACATTACATCCCATAGGACATTATTATAATTAATCTGACCTTTAATGAATTATAATAAATGAGTTCATTCGTCATTAATTTCTTCTAGAATATTTTCATTATTTTTAATGACAATCAACAGAATAGCATAACTTTTATAAACCANGAAACATAAGAATCAAGTAAAAAGATATTTTTAATATCAATTATATCTATTAATATTTTTACAACTCTAGACTGATATAATATAGATTTCAGTACACAAGTAACTTTATTAAGACCAATAATAATACTCCCACATGGTCTACCAACACCATACTGTCTACAAGCTTTGCTTCAACCTAACAAATTATCTCTGCATATTTAATTAAATTCCAAAGCAATGAATTATTAGATTTATTATTTAAACCTGCTATATTATAAAATATTTAAACTTATCCTCAAATTCACTACAGACATTGTTTTGGAGGACATTCTTCTTCATCATACATTTCATTAGAAATTATACGTCCAAAAAAAGTTCTTCATCTTTAACCTGATAGATTTTGCAATCCAAATTACGTGCATAAATTATCTCATCTACAATTAATCTATTATAGCGAGAATTAATTTTTATACTACCGTTTAAACGTAATTATTTAGAATTATTTTATTTTATTCTCCGAGTTTATTGGCTGACCTAAAACATATCTTTTTTGTAAATGTGAAAACTTACCAATTCTATAAGACTTCTTAATATTTACTTCAGAGACTTTTAAACTATTTTCAAACAAATTTTGCATAAAAACAACAGAATCCTCATTACTTCCATTATCTGGAAGACCAGATATCATCAGGTTATTTCTTCTTTCTTTACCTTCCAATTTTAGCAGTCACTCAAATAGGTTTACATTACACTTTTCGTGTCTTTGATTAATTTACTATTATCTAAGCTAGTGTAACAATTTATCTTATCCTATTTAAGTGCCGAGACTTTAAATTTACAAGTGTCGTATCGATGTCTTCTATCCACGCCTGGATATTCGACAGTCATTCGAAAAAAAAAATTTAATTTAAGCAAAAAGAAAAAAAAAATACCTTCCTGAATATCAATTTCTTTTTCAGCTTGAATATACGAAAAAATCAATTGCTGTTCCTGGTCATTTGTAAACTCTTTGTCTTCATTCTGACATCGCATTCTTCCATTTTCAGCTGACGAAACTGGAGAAAAAGTCTTCATTTTACGAGGAAATGTATTAGCCATAAGACTCAGAAAAAAAAATAATTTTAAAATACAATAAAATAAAATATGAATATTCTTACATGATAATATACAGTTATAGAGTACGCAGTCTAAACTAAATTGCATTTTAGATTAACATATGCTGTGTAATTCAGGTTTTTTTTATAATGCGTAATCATACATGAGTTTGACCGAATTTATGCCAACAAATAAGTTTATTTATTTAATATATTAAGAAGAAAAGTGCTAATATTTGCATTATTTTATGAAATTTTGCTCTAATAAACTATTTTTCATGACCTATAATTAAACATACATGCTATTGTTATGCTTCATGATAGGTTTGGTTTATTTGTTTACAGCAACGTGACACGTACCGAGTTAAGAGCCTGTTTCTATGGGAAACTAGATACTATTTAGGTGTTACAAACGTGAAGAAAACCTAGAAACGCCCACGTAATTAGCCTGTTAGCCATCAACGACTACCGGTGTACACTGTTTTTATTCACTCGGCCAATGGTCGGTGGCTTTACGGTAAGGGGCCATCCATAAATTACGTAAGGGCGATTTCGGCCATTCTAGACCCCACCCACCCCTGTGTAAAAAACCATAATACTTTCTTTGATTCCCTCCACTCCCCTTCTCTATCTTAAGTAATATTTTGGCATGATTTTACAGAAAGATTTTTAACCCAAAAATTTTTTTAATAAACCCTAAAAACCTTAGGTTTAAAATATTTAATTATTAATTAGTTAATAAATATGTACTATTATTTATAAAAGACTTTAGGTGATCAAATTTAAAAATACAAGAATTTAATAAATTCTAATAAAAAATTTATTTTAAGTACTTTACTTTTTAACTATTAACAATATTACTACTATTATTATTATCATTAATCAACGTCAAAATATTTATTTTTATATTAGTTTTAATTTTCACAAAAGACAAAAAACTTTGCTAAATCGACTAGCTATTGCACGTGTAAACAGAAACGTCATACAAAATAAAACAAGAGAGAATAGAGAAAAACCACATTCCGTTGCCATATTGATTACATCTTGTCTAATGCCAAAAAAAAAAATAAACTAAATGCTGCTAAAATGTGATAGGTGCACCTGGAGACTAAATAATAAAGCTTATAAAACTATATAATGGGGCAATATAACCAATGCTACTTTACGCGGCCTCTGGCTGTGATCATGTAACTAATAAAAATTCAGTAGCAAGTAAATTACTCTCTCCTAAAAGCCAGTTTGCCATCAGAATTTCAAAGTACTGCAGAACTGTTTTTACTAATGCCTCTCTAATTATAGTAGAGCTCTTACCTTTGCCACTATGTATTGTAGAAAAGTTTCTAAAGCAGTGTTTTTCAACTTGTGGGTCGCGACCCCCAGGAGGGTCGCAAAGCCTTACACGGGGGTCGCGGGTGAAAGAAAAAGATAAGTGTTTGTACGTCTTACACTACAATAAAAGAAAGAAAAAACTACAGTTTCAGTGAGAAGTTTATTTTACAGTATAATTGGTTTTTCGATCGATATTTAGATCTCAACAGAATAAAAATTAAATACGTAGTTTTTAAAATCACTGATATAGTTTTAATATGGCCCTGGGGGTCGCCAAAAGTTTTTAACTTGCAAAGAGGTCGCGTATTCAAGAAGGTTTAAAAACACTGTTCTAAAGTACTACATCAGAACTACAAAGGTCAAGGCTCAATAACGGTCTCTACTCCTATCTATGGCTGTTCATATGCTACCACATTGCAATTACCCTACTATCCGTGATCATTATCCTGTAAACAAGGTTATTTGGTGTCATCTGCTTTCTCCATGGATAATCTTGCAGACATTAATATCTACACAGATGGGTCCAAAAGCTCCCTTCTTGTCGGCTCAAGTATCTCTATCTTTTTCCAAACTTACATATTTTTCCAAAAATATGTTAGAAGGTGCAGATACCTACCATATACCTCCATCTATCAAGCTGAAGAAGATGCTGACTACCAAACTGTTCAGTGGGTCACTCCACTACCAAACAAAACTCTGTCTATCAACATTTACAGTGATTCTCAGTCTGTCCTAAAAGCTCTATTAAATCCCAATTGCAATAGCAACAAAATCGCATATATCCAGCACCATACTAAAAATCTTGTAAATAAGATAATTTTTATATTTGTTCCTGGCCATACTGGCGTACTAGGAAATGAAAACGCCAACATTGAGGCTAAATCAACTGCAGAGGAAACTGACTTGGACTACACTCACATCCCTCTCTCACGTAGCAGCCTTAAAAATTATATTCATGACAACGCTATGCGAAAGTGGAATCAGTAAAAGTAGTTGAGCAGTAAAACTTGTAGAATAACACGACTTTATTTTCCTAGTGTTGAATGTAGGTTCTCATCACTACTTAGCGATTTAACGTTTGCTACTGCTCAACTACTTACTGAGCATGGTAATTTTAGAAGCTACC